>NC_064286.1:6210920-6467357 GCF_019186545.1 Solanum stenotomum
CAATTAATCATGAATAAACATTAAACAACACAAGAGATATCAATACAATTCACTTTACACATAATTCCATCAACTTTGAATTTATAGAAATAGACCCACTTCATAAACACATTTTGGGGTTTTGTAGAATACAAGGATTCATGGAGTTTTTCATCTTAAAACATCAAATAAACATCAATAATATCATAACTTATCATTTGAAATCGTTTCATGCAAGAACCCATGAGTTTGAGTAGAAATTAGGCTTTTTCACAAACTTTGGAAAAGTTGAAAACCATTTGAAATTGGCTCTAGGGTGATAGCTTGCCCTAGATAAAGAAATCCCATACCTTTACTAAGATTCCCCAAGAAATTTGATGAAGAAAACGTCTTGCATCCACAACCCTAGCTCCCACTTCTTCTTCTTCTTCTCTTCTTTCTCTTTTCTTCTCTTCATCACTCAAGAACCCTAACTCTTACTCTTTTAAAATGGAACAAAAATGATCCACAATCAGCCTAACACAACAATATAACCTCAAAAGAAATGATTTGTGAAAAGACCAAAATGCCCTTAAATTTCCGAACGGACTCCCTGCCAACTTCCCAACTTTCAAAGGGCATAACTCGCTCATACGAACTCGGAATCGAGCAAACTCGGTGGCGTTGGAAAGATCGTTCCAAGGGCTTTCCAAACATAACTGAAACTACTCCTGGATTATCTTGAGCTAGGAGTTATGACTGCTCAAAGTTGGCCAAAAACTCACTGATTTCCACACTTGGCCGAATTTCCAGATTCTGATTTTTTTTCCAAAAATGACTACTTCCAATTTCAAGCTTCTTCATATTCATTTTAAATTGTTGGATGTTACAGGGGCGCCGCCCCAGCCAGAACGCCCCACCTGGGGATCTGAACGTTGGGCTCTAGAGCACTGCGCCAGCTAGAGCGCCGCAACCATATTTCTTAAGTTTGTGTTCTGGTTCCCCACGCCACTCAGAGCGCTAGGGACGCCAGTTCCTTTACTTTTTCCCACTTCTTTCCGAATGAGTTCTCTAGTAATGTACCTATGTTTTCTAGTTGATTCCTACACTCTAAGGTACGTTTAAACATCATGAAATCATCCATAAATATAAGATCATGATCCTTGAACCCATAGTTCAATCCAAGGAAAGTTAAGAGTCAAGTCAAGATAGGTTTATAGAGTTTTCCAAAAGTCTTTTACAAATGTTTTGACTTTGTTTTAAGACTTAAGCTTTGAGTTGAGTAAACAGTACGAGTAAATTTCATTTCTTCAAAGATTATACGGGAACTAGGTATTCACAAGAACTAAAATGTTTTCACATTTGAGCAAGAAAGGAAACACTGATTTCCAAGAGAGCCTTTGAGCTAGTTGTTGAGTAATTATCTCAAATCACAGAAAGAGTTTTTGTTTTTTTAAAACATATGAGCTGAGTATATTTTGGGAGTAGTATTGAGCATTGATTTGGGGACGCGAGTTTATAATAACTTAATTCTCCATAAACCATATAGCCATCATTGGTAGAAATGATCATACTTTTTAGATGATTCCTTAGTGTTGTTTAGCATAGACTAGTGGATCCACTTAGTTGAGGGATTCTATATGACGGCAAAGTATATGACAGTTTTGGCAGCATGAGAGAGACTTTGTATCATCACTTAGGCTCATAGTGGTGGTTGTGGGTTAGCGAAACTCCCACAGTATTATATTACTTTATTATATAAGTAAACTAAATTGTTATTGTATCTCTTTAATTCATTGATTTATCACCTATTGTTTTAAATATTTTGTATAAATTGCACCTTTATTGTTGTTTTTACTTTGCATTTGAGCTGAGTTATTCATGAGTAGAGTAAAGCCAAGGTAAGTGTTTTTTCAGAATCCTTTCAAGCTTATGTCTTGTTTAGTATTCCCCTTACGTACTCGTACATTTAATGTACTGATGCCATTTGGCCTGCATCATTTTATGATGCAGACACACTTAACCAAGATTATCATCCAGCGCCTCGTTGATCCAGTTGAGTACTCAGAGTCAATTGGTGAGCCTCATGTCTTTCCAGAGGACTCCTTTCACGCTGCTTTAGTATTTTAGTTGTTAGGATGATCGGGGGTCTTGTCCTGACATCCCTCTTTGTTTTAGAGGCTTCATAGACGAGTAGTCATAGTTCTTTAGTCTTTTATTTAAGATGTTTTGATGTGAGAGTTGAGTTGCCATCTATGGATAGTTTGAATGTTTTATCCTTAAACGTTTTGTGTTTAAATTGACACAGTTGTTTTATAAATGTATTTGATCCTTGTGTTAATGCTTAAAGTCTACCGCTGAGAGTCTAGCCAGGCTAAGGGTTCTCTTGGGGCAGAAATGGTTCTCGAGTGCTAGTCCCACCTAGGGTGTAGGCTCGGGGAGTGACAATAAGGAATTAGTTGCTGACAAGCTATCAATTTCATTATTGTATTTATTATAACTAGTGTCATCTCATTTCGCAGAGTTCTCTTTTGTGATTTATTCTACTTGTGAATTCGACGAGAGTAATAACAGTAAGAAGATTGAGTAGTAAGAGTTGTTCATAGTTAGATGATGACGTAGCATATGGCGCATGCGTAATTCCATACTATATAATCATAGTTGTTAAGTTTATTTAAGATATATTCCAAATAAGTGAATCATATGGTTGAATTATGGTCATGCTCTCTCGATCTGTATAACCACCTATCCAGATTGACCTAACAATTACATAGTTGAGCGTGGATGTGTTAACTGCTTCGAATGTATTTATATATCTTCATGTCTTTGACTCAAGTGGGCAAACTAAATACGTTTCTGATCGAGACACTAATCCATCTACAGATGAATCCAACTCCCCTCAGGCAGAGTCCTAAGATTTTTTAAAAATACACTACTAATTAAAGTTGGGGTTACACGATGAAAATGATGTCGCCGCTATAGCGACTGTATGATCGCAATAAGGGGGCTGAAAAATACAATGTCTTTTATTTTCCTCACACTTTTCATTGATAAAAATTGATGGTGGTTACTCCAAAATTCCTCTCAAGCTGCCTCAAGCTTGGGAACAATGAAGGGGAGAGATTTCAGCACAAGGAAGTTTACAGCCCACGGAGTTCCAGTCTATGTCCGTCAAGATTTGCCCCCACTGTCACGCCCTGAGCCTACACCCTGAGAGGGAATGACATTCGAGAACCATTGCTTGCCCCAAGCGAACCATTGGCCAGGCTAGACTCCCAGCGGAAGACTTAAGTATTAAGAATAAAATTCAAATGCAAGATAATAATCAACTGTCTCACACTAAACTCAGAATATTTAGAAATAAACATTTAACTTAGCCAAAGTGGCAACTCAAATCTGAACATAAGCCAATAACTAGAAAATGACAAATGAACTAACTAACTATCTATGAAGCCTCTAACAACTGAGATGGACGTCAGACAAGACCCACGACATCCTAATGAACTAACTAGTCAAATCAATAAAAAAAGAATCATCTGGAAAGCACTGAGGCACACCAACTGACTCTGAGTGCTCAACTGGATCAACGAGGCACTGGATGTGATCCTGGTTACCTATATCTGGATCATGAAAAAATGCAGGCCAAATGGCATCAGTACATTTAATGTACGAGCATGCGCAGGGAAAACTAAATATTACATAAGCTTGAGCTAAATTCTGAAAGAAACACCTACCTCAGCTTTACTCAACTTATGGATAATCAACTCAATGCATAAATAAACAACAGTAAAGATGTGTAACGACCCTAAAAACAAAGTAGTGAAACTAAAGCCTGACGTGTGTTCGTTTGTGTTCGTCTTTAGTTTTGATGGTGTTTCATGTTGTCTCGAGTCATGGTTGAGGTGTTTAGGGGTTGAACGTCAAGGTACGACTCCCCAAGGATGGTCCTTGGGGAGGACACCAAGTCTAACCCCCAAAACCCCTTGAATCAAGTGAGTTTGCCAACTTAGGGTAACCTACGGATGGGGTTCACGCCCCGTAGGTCATGAGCCCCAAAACCAAGTCTCAATCCCAAACCACGGATTGACAACACGAGCCGTCAACTAATCCACAATCCGTGGATTGGATCCGTGGATGGGAACTGTTTTGCTGGTGCAAGTTCGGTCAAGTGAAGGGTGAATTGGTAAATTCACCCCAAGTTCCTATTAATGTGTGAATGGTTATTTTAAGTATTTTAACATATTTTAAGTTTATTAAAACATTAATATCCTAATTTAGAATCAATTCTTCAAAATTTCCCTAAAACAAAACCCTTCCTTCCCAAAGATTCTCTCTAGAACTCCATTGGAGATCAAGGTCATGTTCCATCTAGGGTTTAGGATTTTAAGGTGTTTCTACTTCAATTTCATGGGATTATTCAAGTATAAGGTATGGTGATCCTTCATCTAGGGTTAGATATCACCCTAGAGTCAATTTCAAAGAAGTTTTCAAGGTTTTCAAAGTTACACAAAAACCCCAATTTTCACTCAAACTCATGGGTTCTTGCATCAAACGATTTCAAATGATAATGTATGATTAGATTGATGTTTAATTGATGTTTTAAGATGAAAAACTCCATGAACCCATGATTTCTCTAAATTCCTAAATTTGGCTTATGATGTGGGTTTGATGTTTATGAATGAATGTTGATGGAATTATGCTTAGACTGAATTATATTATTGTCTATGCCTATCTATAGTGAATTCTTGGAGAATTGAGTAATGGTGATTATGGCTTTGGAGAAGGGGAAGTTGTGACCTCATATTCATGTAAAGTAGAATTGTTTCTTGAATTGTTGATCCACTTGAAAGGTGGAGGTGTTTATTTCTATGTACATTGTGATCATGGCCTTAAAGGAATTATATGAGGAATTGAAGTATTGTCATGATTTTGTGTATATGATTGTGAGGTGACGATTATACTTGTGGTTTCAATGGTAGAATGATGATCTTATATAGAATGTGAATGTGTTGTGATTGAAAGTGTAATTCTCATTAAACACCTATGAATGTTGATGATGCAATGTGAAGGGTTTCTATAATGTAATGTTGTATCTTGTTTTGGTAGACTCAGGTGACCTCTCCTTGATAAATGAAAGCTATATTAAATGTGATCTCTTGACTTGTTAGGCTTAGGCATCCTTCTCTTGAGTAATGAATGTATCTTGACTTAATGTCTTGAGTTGTAGACCTAGTGTTGGTAGCATCTTCATAAATGAATGAATGAATGAATGATTGTCTTGAATTGGTAGACCTAACGTTAGTAGCCTTTCTATAAATAACTAATGAGGTATTTTAGACTATGACTTGAACCGGTAGACCTAAGTTGGTGGCCCTTCATAGTGATTCGAGAACCCAATGTGAATGTGAAACCTTGAAGCGGTAGAACTAATGGTGGTGGCCTCCTTCTTGTGTGAAATGATGAACCTAGAGATGGTAGACCAAATGGTGGTGGCTTTCTCTAGGAAGATCAATGATCTACATGTAACATCTCGCAATTTGAAATAGCTAGGAAGAAGCTTAGAACTGGAAATAGTTCTTTTTTTTTTGGAAATAATGAAAAATTTGGAAAATTGTTTGAGTTAGGAACAAGTTGAGTTTTGGTCAACTTCAAATGGCCGTAACTCCTATATCAGAGTGAATTAGGTGTACTTCCAGATATGGTTTGAAATTTCTTGGAATGATCTTTCCAACGCTGCCGATTTTGCGCGATTTCGAGTTCGTATAGGTGAGTTATGCCCTTTGGAAGTTGGGTTGTGCGTAAGGAAAGTCTAATCCCAATTTTTTGAAGGGTAGATTAGTCTTTTCCTTACCTAGATAATTAAATTTGTTTTAGTGAATTAATTAAGGGGTCAAATCAGAATGAGATCAGTTTAGTCAATTGGAAATTCACGCTAGGGCTTGGAGAAAAGAGAAAAGAGGAGAAAGGAGAAGAAAAACTCAGATTTTGCTAAGATCGTGCGATTTGGTGGTGGATTTCGCCATGGAATTAACCTTACAAGGTATGTGACTCTTTCATAGCATTAGGTTCATTCACCACGCGCCAAACATATTTAGTTCAGCGAAATTCATCCTAAAAATAGTTTGAAAGTTGATGTTCTTGACACGTATTCTTGAATTGAATGTTGTTCTTGAGTCGAATTATAGAGTTTTTTTGAGTTAGGTTCTTAGGTAAATATGTTGGGTATCTAAATCTAAAGAGTTATTGAAAAAAATATTCGAATTTAGGCAAGTTGGGGTTGTAAAACAGAAGGAAAAAGTCGAGTGTGATCTGGCACGCAAGTCCGCGACAGTCCGCGTCGCGGACTTGCTCCCCCAGTGACCAAAAAGTTTCTCCGCGTCGTGGTTAAGATGCGGACTCCTCTGTCTCAAAATTTAATTTCGCGAGTAATTATTTAAAACACCTCCGCATTGCAGGCTTGTTCCAAGACGGTGATTTTGTGACTTTTCTCATGTTTAGCTATTTAAGATCATTCCTAAACATCATATGATCCTTCCTATCACAAATCAAAATCCTTGAATCCTTAATTCAATTCAAGGACCAGTTAAGGGTCAAGTCAAGAGCAGTTAAGATCAAAGTCTAGAGAAGTTCTTAAAGTTTTCCAAATGTCTTTTGCAAACGTTTTAACTTTGTTTTAAGACTTAAGTTTTGAGTTCAGTAAAAAGTAAAGCTTGAAGTTCATTTCTTCAAAAGTATATGGGAACTATATATTCTCAAAGGGTTTAAAATGTTTTCACATTTAAATAAGAAAGGAAACTTCAATTTTCAAAGAGCGTTCGAGCTACTTTACAGAAAAGAGTAATCGCTTTCGAAATGAAGCAAGAGGGGAAAAATTGATTTTCAAGATAGCTTTTGAGCTAAGTTTTTCACCACTAATCTCAAATCGCAGAAGAAGTATATTTTTATAACATAAGAGCTAATATTATATTATTTTTTGGAGTAGTATTGAGTACCGATATGAGGGAGAGTTCAGACAACTCACAGCCCTCAAAACCATGTAGCCACCATGGGTAGAAAATAATCATACTTTTTAGATGGTTCCTTTAATGCTTTTTAGCATAGACTAGTGGATCCACTTAGTAGTTCAGGTTCTATACCCTTGGCAAGGTATATGACGGCCCTGGCAGCGTGAGGCAAAATGTTGTATCATCACAAAAGCTCTTACGTGATGGTTGTTGGTTAGAGAAACTCCCACAACAGTAATTGTATTCTTATATACACAGTTTATTGTATTTTCACATACATTTCCGAGCTTTGTTGTATCCTTGCATACACAGAGGGTTGACATTATGTTTTTAAATAACTTTTCTTTATATTGCACTTGTTTTAAACTGCTTTATATTGAAATGAGTTCAGTTATGTTGAGTTGAGTTGAGCTAGGTAAGTTCTCCAAATTCCTTTCAAACCTATGTTGTATTTAATATTCCAACTCACATACTCGTACATTCAATGTACTGATGTCAGTTAGCCTGCATCTTATTATGATGCAGACACAGGTAAATACGATCGGCATCCAGCGCATCCTTGATCTAGTGAGCATTCCAGAGTAAGTTGGTAAGTCTCCTTGCATTCCAGGGGACTCTTTTTATTGCTTTTATTTATTTTATCAGTTCATTAGGATGTTGTGGGGCTTGTCCCAACATCCATCTCAGTTGTTTTTAGAGGCTTCATAGACAGTTAGTCAGTTAGTAGTTCAATTGTCTTTATATTATCATTCAGATGTTGTTTACAGACTTTAGTTGCCATTTTGCCTAAGTTTATATCTCTTTAAAGTTATGTTTTGAGATTATCTTGTTAAGTTAAATCTTCCGCTGAGTAAGTAAGCCAGGCCAAGGGTTTGCTTGAGGACATCAATGGTTCTCGAGTGCCGGCCACGTCCAGGGTGTAGGCTCGGGGCTTGACAAACTTAGTATCAGAGCACATAGTTCAAGAGTCCTAGGAAGTCTATGAAGCCGTGTCTGTAGAGTCCTAGTAATCGGTGTGAAGCGCACCACATCTATAATTAGAAGGATGCAACATTTAGGAAAAATTCCCACTTCTTTCACACTCATTTCGTGCGTTAGAGTTTGATCTCTAAAAAATTTCCTTCTAATTCATTCTTGCGCATGCTTTTAGATAATCACGCCTCTACGAAGAACAGTCAGAGGTCGTTCAGCTAGGAGAAATATTGAGGAGCAAGGGGTACCCAATGCACCTGAAGTGCAACCTCAAGGGGAAGTCACTAACACTGAGTTCAGAGAAGCAATCAGGATACTGAGTCAAGTTGTGACTAACTAGGTTGGGCAACAAAAAGGGGCTTGACAAGAAGAGGCTGACACTTCAAGGATTCGTGAGTTCTTAAGGATGAATCCTCCAAGTTTCACTAGTTCAAGCACTTCTGAGGATCCGGAGAACTTTGTTGATGAACTGAAAAAGGTCTTTGATGTGATATATGTTGCTGATACTGAGAGAGTTGAGCTAGTTGTTTATCAACTGAAGAATGTCGCTAGGACTTGGCTTGACCAGTGGAAAAAGGGTAGAGCTGAGGATGCACTACCTGCGAATTGGGCCTGTTTTGAGGAGACTTTCTTGGGGCGTTTCTTTCCCCGAGAACTGAAAGAGGCTAAGGTACGAGAATTTCTTAACCTTAAATAGGAGTCAATAAGTGTTCATGAGTATGGGTTGAAGTTCACCCAACTATCCCGTTATGCTCCGGAGATGGTTGCAGACATGAGGAGTAGAATAAGCTTGTTTGTTGTTGGGATGTCTCGTCTGTCGAGTAAAGAAGCTAGGGCTGCAATGCTAATTGGAGACATGGATATTTCGAGGTTATGGTGTATGTGCAATAGGTTGAGGAAGAGAAGCTAAGAGATAGAGAAGAGTTTAAGAACAAGAGAGCCAAGACAGGTTATAAGTCCGGGCAGCAGAAGAGTAGTGCCAACCGGTCATCTTTCCAACAGAAACAGAAGGGACCTACTCCATCATCTGCTAGTGCACCTGCGCCTAAGAACAAAGGTGAGTACAATAGTCAGAATTTCAGAGCAAAATCTGTTTATTCTCAGGGTAGCATGACACAAGGGGGTAGTAAATCTCCTGCATGCGCCAAGTATGGTAGGAACCACTCAGGTACTTGTCGTGAGGGCTCCACTGGTTGTTGGTCAAAATGGGCATTTCATGCGAGAGTGTCCAAAGAACATGCAGGGTAATGGTAATGGGGGAACAAAGTCCAGTCTTCTTTAGTTGCTCCACCAGACAGAGCTGTACCTAGATGGGCTACTTCCGGTATTGGCGGAGCAACAAACCGCTTATATGTTATCAACAATCGCCAAGAGCAACAGGATCCGCCAGATGTTGTCACTGGTATGATCCAAGTCTTTGAATTTACTGATTATGCTTTGCTAGACCTAGGAACGAGTTTGTCTTTTGTAACTCCATATGTTGCTATGAATTTCGATGTTATTCTTAAGCAATTTAGTGAATCATTTAGTGTTTCTACACCTGTTGGTCAGTCCATTCTAGTATAGAGAGTTTATCGTGATTGTCCAATTTCGGTCAATCACAAGAATACCATGGCTTATTTAATTGAGTTAGACATGGTAGATTTTAATGTCATTCTTGGTATGGACTAGCTTCATGCTTGTTATGCCTCAGTTGATTGTAGAACTCGAGTTGTCAAGTTTCAGTTTCCAAATGAGCCAGTCTTAGAGTAGGAAAGCAGTTCAACAGTGCCTAAGGGTCATTTCATTTCGTACCTTAAGGCAAGGAAGTTAGTTTCTAAGGGGTGTATCTATCACTTAGTTCGAGTTAATGACTGTAGTGTTGAGATACCTCTTATTCAGTCAGTTTCAGTAGTACGAGAGTTTCCAGAAGATCTTCTCGAAGTCCCTCCTAAAAAAGAGATAGACTTTGGTATAGACCTTCTTCTAGATACTCGTTCGATATCTATTCCGCCATATAGAATGCCACCAGCAGAGTTGAAAGAGCTTAAAGAGAAGTTATAGGATTTCTTAGATAAGGGCTTTATTCGACTAAGTGTCTCACATTGGGGCGCTCCAGTCTTGTTTGTGAGAAAGAAAGATGGTTTCCTTAGGATGTGTATAAATAACCGTCAGTTCAACAAGGTTACCATCAAGAACAAGTATCCTCTTCCAAGGATTGATGATTTATTCTATCAACTTCAGGGTGCTTCTTGTTTTTCTAAGATTGACCTCAGATCTGGCTACCATCAGTTGAAAGTAAGGGAGTGTGATATTCCAAAGACAACATTCAGGACCTGTTATGGTCATTATGAGTTTCTAGTCATGTCGTTCGATTTGACCAATGCACCTGCAGCGTTCATGGACCTTATGAATAAACTTTTCAAATCTTATTTAGATATGTCTGTTATCGTCTTCATTGATGACATACTAATCTATTCAAGGAATGAAGAAGATCATGCTAGTCATCTCAGAATAGTTCTTCAGACTTTGAAAGATAAGAAGCTATATGCTAAGTTCTCTGAATGTGAGTTTTGGCTTGAGTCTGTGGCGTTCATAGGCCACATTCTCTCTGGAGAGGGAATTAAAGTAGATAAGTGCAGAATTGGCCTAGACCCACATCTCCAACTGATATTAGGAGTTTCTTGGGTTTGGCTGGCTATTATAGGAAGTTTGTAGAGGGGTTCTCGTCCATTTAGTCTCTTTTGACCAAATTGACTCAGAAGACAGTTAAGTTTCAATGGTCTGAAGCTTGTGAGAAAAGCTTTCAGGTGTATTGTGATGCATCTAGAGTTGGTTTGAGTTATGTGTTAATGCAAAATGGCAAAGTTATAGCTTATTCCTCCAGACAGTTGAAAGTTCATGAGAAGAACTACCTAACTCATAATTTAGAGTTGGCTATTGTAGTATTTGTTTTGAAAATATGGCACAATTATATTTATAGTGTTTATGTGGATGTGTTCACCAATCACAAGAGCCTTTAGTAAGTGTTTATTTAGAAAGAGCTTAATCTCAGACAGATGAGGTGTTTAGAATTACTCAAGGACTATGACATGAGTATTCTTTACCACTCAGGTAAGGCTAATGTTGTTGTTGATGCCTTAACCAAGTTGTCTATGGGTAGTACCGCCCTTGTTGAAGAAGAAAGGAGAGAGCTAGCAAAAGATGTGCATAAACTTGCATGCCTGGGAGTCAGACTTATAGATTCCACAGAAGGAGGAGTAGTGGCGATGAATGGGGCTGAATCACTATTAATGTTAAAAGTAAAAGGCAAGCAAGACCAAGACCCTATCTTTCTTGAATTGAAGGCAAATGTTCATAAGCAAAAACTATTAGCTTTTGAACAAGGGGGGGATTGTGTACTGAGATATCAAGGTAGATTATGTGTACCAATGGTGGATGGACTCCAAGAGAGGATCATAGAAGAAGCTCATAGCTCCAGATATTCCATTCATCCTGGTTCCACAAAGATGTATCGTGATTTGAAAGAGGTGTATTGGTGGAATAATATGAAGAAGGGCATTGCAGAATTTGTTGCTAAGTGCCCAAATTGCCAACAAGTTAAAGTAAAGCACCAAAGGCCCGATGGCTTGGCTTAAAATATAGAACTTTCAGAATGGAAGTGGGAGATGATTAATATGGACTTTATCACAGGTTTACCAAGGTCTCGCAGGCAGCATGATTCTATTTGGGTAATTGTCGACAGAATGACAAAATCAACCCACTTTTTGCCCGTGAAGACCACCCATTCAGCAGAGGATTATGCCAGGTTATATATTCAGGAGGTGGTAAGACTTCATGGAGTCCCTGTTTCGATTATATCATATAGGGGTGCTCAATTTACTGCACAATTCTGGAAATCTTTTCAGAAAGGCTTGGGTTCAAAAGTGAACTTAAGCACTGCCTTTCATCCTCAGACATATGGGAAAGCAAAGCACACTATTCAGACATTAGAAGATATGTTGAGGGCCTGTGTGATTGATTTCAAAGGTAATTGGGATGATCACCTACCTTTATTGAATTTGCATATAATAATAGTTACCACTCTAGCATCCAGATGGTTTGAAGTTGGTAAAGAAGGGTTGATAGGACCAGATCTAGTTCATCAATCTATGGAAAAGGTGAAAGTGATTCAAGAGAGGTTGAAAACGGCATAGAGTTGTTAGAAATCCTACACTAATGTTAGGAGAAGGGCGTTAGATTCGAAGTAGATGATTGGGTATATCTAAAAGTTTCACCCATGAAGAGTGTTATGAGGTTTGGTAAGAAGGGAAAGCTTAGTCCCCGGTATGTTAGACCTTATCAAATATCCAAGACGATTGACAATGTAGCTTATGAGTTGGAGCTACCATAAGAGTTAGCCGTGGTTCATCCGGTGTTTCACATCTCCCTGTTGAAGAAGTGCATGGGCGATCCTTCATTGATCATACCAACTGAAAATATTGAGATTCGGGATAGCTTATCTTATGAGGAGATTGTTGTTCAGATACTAGATCGCCAAGTTCTCAAGTTAAGGACAAAAGAGGTAGCATCAGTCAAAGTCCTTTGGAGGAACCAATTTGTTGAAGAAGCTACTTGGGAAGTTGAAGAGGATATAAAGAAGAGGTATCCACATGTCTTTGAGTCCGGAGAAAATGCAGACCAAGGTACTAATTCTCTTCTTAGAACTCTTTAAATTATGGATGGGCATGTTGTGTGGTTGCATTTGCTTGTTGGGTGTTTGAACTTGATGTTACCACCCTTAGCCTAGTAAGAATAATCTCATTCCAGGACGAATGTTCCCAAGGGAGAGATATTGTAACATCTCGCAATTGGAAATAGCTAGGAAGAAGCTTAGAACCGGAAATAGTCCTTTTTTTTGGAAATAATGAAAAATCTGGAAAATTGTTTTAGGAAAAAGTTGAGTTTTGGTCAACTTCAAACGACCATAACTCCTAGCTCAGAGTGAATTAGGTGTACTTCCATATATGGTTGGAGATATCTTGGAATAATCTTTCCAATGCCGCCAAGTTTGCGCAATTTTGAGTTTGTATGAGTGAGTTATTCCCTTTGGAAGTTGGGATGTTCGATTAAAGAAAGTCTAATCCCGATTTTTTGAAGGGTAGATTAGTCTTTTCCTTACCTAATTAATTAAATTCGTTTTAGTGAATTAATTAAGGGGTCAAATTAGAATGAGATCAGTTTAGTCAATTGGAAATTCACGCTAGGCTTGGAGAAAAGAGAAAAGAGGAGAAAGGAGACTATTTATTCCCAAAGGGTTTAAAATGTTTTCACATTTAAACAAGAAAGGAAACCTCGATTTCCAAAGAGCCTTCGGGCTAGTTTTTAAAAAAGAGTAATCGCTTTCTAAATGAAGCAAGAGGGGAAACTTTAATTTCCAAGATAGCCTTTGAGATAAGTTTTTGAGCACTAATCTCAAATCACAGAAGAAGTATGTTTTTGAAACACAAGAGCTAATATTATATTATTTTTGGGAGTAGTATTGAGTACCGATATGGGGGAGAGTTCAGACAACTCACAGCCCCCATAAACCATGTAGCCACCATGGGTAGAAAAGGGTCATACTTTTTAGATGATTCCTTTAGTGCTTTTTAGCATAGACTAGTGGATCCACTTAGTAGTTCAGGTTCTATACCCTCGGCAAGGTATAGGACGGCCCTGGCAGTGTGAGGCAAAACATTGTATCATCACAATAGCTCTTACGTGATGGTTGTCGGTTAGAGAAACTCCCACAACAGTAATTGTATTCTTATATACATAGTTTATTGTATTTTCACATACAATTCAGAGCTTTGTTGTATCCTTGCATACACACAGAGTTGACATTATGTTTTTAAACAACTTTTCTTTTTATTGCACTTATTTTAATCTGCTTTATATTGAAATGAGTTCAGTTATGTTGAGTTGCAGGTAAGTTCTTCAGATTCTTTTCAAGCCTATGTTGTATTTAGCATTCCAACTCGCATACTCGTACATTCAATGTATTGATACCAGTTGGCCTGCATCTTATTATGATGCAAACACAGGTAACTAGGATCGACATCAGCGCATCGTTGATCCAGTGAGCACTCCAGAGTCAGTTTGTGAGCCTCATTGCATTTCGGAGGACTCTTTTTATTGCTTTCAGTTATTTTATCAGTTCATTAGGATATTGTGGGGCTTGTCCAAACATCTATCTCACTTGTTTTTAGAGGCTTCATAGACAGTCAATTAGTTAGCAGTTCAGTTGTCTTTATATTATCTTTCAGATGTTGTTTACAGATTTCAGTTGCCATTTTGGCTAAGTTTATATCTCTTTAAAGTTATGTTTAGAGATTATCTTGTTAAGTTAAGTCATTCGCTGAGTAAGTAAGTCAGGTCAAGGGTTCGCATGGGGCCAGTAATGGTTTCGAATGCCGGCCACGTCCAGGGTGTAAACTCGAGGCGTGACACTAGCCTTAATGAACCTAGAATCGGTAGGCCTATTGGTGGTGGCCCTTCTTGGTAGAAGTACTTTGGGTCGGTAGGCCTAAGGTTGGTGGCCTTCTCAAGTACACTAATGTGAATGAAACTACTCTATGGGAATGGAGGCTAAGCATCGAGTGGATATGGTTAAGATGGTGGCTCTTCCCCATGTTAGGCTAGAGTCTAATGAACATCTTTGGATATCCCATAAACTATGAGGCTACATAGGATGTGTACTAGTTCTACCCTTGGCAAGTAGAACACCCTCCACGGTGTGGGTTCATGACACCGGATTCCATGATTAGCTCTCATGGTCTATGTTGATTAATGTTTATTCCCATAATGTGAGATGTGCACTTTAGTTACTTGATAGGTAGTACAAAATGTAGGTAGTAGTATGGGATGCTATCTATACATTGCACGAGTAGGCTTTGAAGGTACTATAGTAAGTTCTCTAAGTCCTAAGGTCTAAATGTGTGAAAGTCTTCTAAATGCATTAAGGTGTCCTAAATGAATCTAATGAAGATGGTTGACTTATTGTCTAAATGAAATGATGAATGAGTAGCTTATATTGATTAAATGAGTTACTTAGCATGTTGTGTTGAATTGTAAAGGTTCTTATTTATTGTAGCCTTGAGGAACACCTAGGTGTGTATGAAGAGGTAGTATGGGCTGCCACTTCATGTCTTACTTAGGTGTATCTTAGGGTAACTTTAGATATAGGTCCTAAGATGATGAGATGACTTACTTGACTCATGTTCTTATGTGTTGTATGTTGGTACTAGTTGAGCATGATTACTTGTAATATGAAGCATGATTAATGGTGAGTTCACTTTTGGTGTCCTTAGGGTGATGCTTAGGTGTGGATAGTGGTATGGGACGCTATCCATACATTGCACAAAGTGTTACTTGAGGGTTGCTTGGGGTGAAGGTGAAAAAGTAAAGGTAATGGGTTTATATGTTGAACATGTCTATAATATGGATAATGTCTTGTATGTTGGTTGTGACTTGTATTATGCCTCTTATACTTGTACACGTGAAGTTTTATCTAAAATGGCATAAAGCATGACTTTCAACAAAATGTCCCTTTTAAAGCATGTTTTTGCATGGTCATCATAATTAGTACATTTTTGTGTGCTAACCCATATTTTCCTATTTTTACTACAAGTGTAGGTTCCGACAAGTGATCGTTTCTAGCTAGAAGTTGAAGTGCTTGGATTGAGTTTTCCTCCAAGACTTGGTATGTCCTCATAGATCGAGGACAAAGACTCTTATTATTCTAGTTCCTTTATGTTTAAGACTTTGTAATAGACATTCTAGTATTTTCGATTGTAAAGGGCCGTGACCATATCTTGTTAATGTTTGTCTTAAGATGACCATGTGAGACTTAGTATTTTCGCTGCTTTATGAAAGAGTTTTAAATAGTTTGGTTTTAAATAAAGTTTTAATTCCGTACTATTTTCTATTGTCTATGCAATAAATGAGCTAAGAGGCATGCATTAGACCTCTTCGGGGTCGAGTACGTCATGTTACGACAAGGGGGTGCTCTCGGGTCGTGACAAGATGCAGTTTATATGAAGCATTTAAACAATAGGTAGCAACTCAATGTATTTGAAAAATACAATAATAACTCAATATATAGGTATATAATAAAGTAATATACTTATGTGGGATTTTCTAAACCGACAACCATCACTATGAGCTATGTGATGATACAGTGTCTCACCTACACTGCCAAAACTGTCCTATAACTTGTCGGGATATAAAACTCCTTAACTAAGTGGATCTACTAATCTATGCTAAAAATTACTAATGAGTCATCTAAAAAGTATGACCCTTTTTCTACCCACGTTGGCTACATGGTTTGTGGAGACATTTAGTTGTTATGAACTCGTCCCCACATCGGTGCTCAATACTACTCCCAAAATACTCAGCTCATATGTTTAAAAATAAAAACTCTCTCTGTGGTTTGAGATAATTACTCAAAAACTAGCTCAAGGGCCCTCTCGGAAATCAGTGTTTCCTCTCTTGTTTAAATGTGAAAACATTTACTCTTTGGGAATACTTAGTTCCCATATACTTTTTTTTTTAAGAAATGAACGTCATTTGTTACTCTTACTTAACTCAAAACTCAAGTCTTAAAACATGATTAAAGCATTTGCAAAAGACTTCTTGAAATGACTCTATGAACTTTCTAGACTTGGCTCTTAACTTTTTTTGAATTTGAATTTATGGATTCAAGAATTGTGATTTACGATAGGAAAGGTCTCATGATGTTTAGGAGTGTTTTTAGATAGCTAAACATGAGAAACGATCGAGAAATCAGTGTTTGGAAACAAGTCCGCGACGCAGAGATGCATTTAAATATTTAGTCGCGAAATAAATTTTGAGGCAGAACGGTCTGTGACCGCTCCGCGACGCGGAGAGATTTATGTAAAATGGATGGGGGGGCAGGTCTTCGACTGGGTCTCCAGAATCGCTTGACTTTTTCCTTCTTTATTTTCTAACCCCAATTTGCCTAAATTCGATTATTTTTCTCAAAATCTCTTTAGATTCAGGTACCCAAAACATATACACAAGAATCTAACTCAAAGTAACTCTAATAATCAACATTAAACTTTCACGAACTCTTCAATCTCAACCCAAATTCAAGAACACCCATCAAGAACATTCAAACTTCCAATCTTATTAGGACGAATTAACGCTGAAATAAACATGTTTGGAACGTGGGTGAACAAGCCCAATGTTATGAAAGGCTCACATACCTCATAGAATCAAATCCTTGATGAAATCCGCAATCAATTCCTTACGAAGACGACGAATCTTATTTTTCCTCTTCTCTTCTCTCTTGAGTTCTCTCTAAAGCCCTAGCGTGAATTTTCAATTGTGCAAACTAAACCAATTCAATTTTGACCCTGATTAATTCACTAAAAACAAATTAAATCAAGTGGGTATGAAAAAGACCAAAATACCCCTTAAAAATTCGGTTTCGACTTTCCTTATCTAGACAGCCCGACTTCCAATGGTCATATCTTCCTCATACGAACTTAAAATTGAGCAAACTTGGTGGCGTTGGAAAGATAATCCAAAGATATTTCCTACGGTATCTTGTAGAACACCTAACTCATCCTGATTTAGGATTTAAGGTCGTTTGAAGTTGACCCAAAACTCCAACTTAACATAACTTAAACAAATTTCCAGATTTTTCATTCTTTCCAAAAATGACTCTTTCTAATTCTAACTCTTTCACTCAGCAAGGTGTTACACCCACGGAGTTAGAAGTTCTTGTGTCAAAGTTCTTCGATACTTGCTTAGTGTCCAGGTAGGCTAGACTTAACCGAGTAATTAGACATGTCTTTAATTACATAATATCTTTTATTTTATCAGGGAATTACATGCATAATTCTTTGAACTTGAAGTCAGGATGGTTGCAAGCTTGTTATTTGTTATTTGGGATATTAATGGACTTGATTAGCTAATGTTGACCTTACAAGTAGTGTTGAGTGTTATCTCGGGGGAGGTGATTTGTGGTTAATCAGGTCATGAGCAGGAAAACAGTCTGGAAGGAATCTTTTAGAGTAGTTGATGGTTGATTGTTTGTAGGTTACGTAATGTCTGCGTGATAACTATTTCTTAGTATGACTTGTATGAGGCGCGGTTAGGGAGATCAAAGGGAAGAATTTGAAATGATAACTTGTTGATGATCCCATGCATTAAAGTGCCCTATGTTCTTGTAGTTACAAGTGTAATTGTATTCATTGTGATTGTGATTGTGATGTGTGACTATCGGTTGTCTCAGGTACCACGCATGATACTAAATATCTCTTGATTGTCTTAGGTACTACTCCTTATACATATTATCGATTGGATCAAGTACCACACTTGGTAAAAAATATTATTGGTTGGTTCGGATACCATGCATGATACATATTTGATCGTTCTCTTGTGTATGTTGATTCTTTAGTGGACCGGGTTTACTTATTATATTGTATTTATCACATGTTGGTCTATGAGTAGCCAGTTTGTTGTGTTTAATGCAGGGATGGTTTTGGTGTAGACTAGGCTTGCATGTTAAACATTGTCTTAAGGATTCCTGAGTGGTCCGGGTTACTTGAGAGACGAGTTGGAATCAGGTATGGGTTATGAATACGGTTTAGACATGTCTCATGTAATTGTTAGATCAGGCTGATGACTAGAGTCTAGCGCATAGTTTATTTGTTGGGACTATATATGTTTATTAAGTGATTTAGAACATTTCGAATAAAAGGAATAGAATCAACATGGCCAAGGACCAGGGTGGTTGGAATGAAACCTTAGGGTGAGGTATAGGTGGTGTTTGGCATACAAGGTAGGCTTGAAAAGACTTTGAATGACAAAAATGGTAGGCTTGGGAAAGTTTTTAAGTGTTAAGAGAGTTGAATGTTTAATGGTAGAGTTTGCAGCGAAATGAAGTGAATGACTTAGGGATATAGTGTATGGAGCTCTTTTTCGTTCCATTCCACCATGTTACTTAGTGTCATCAAGTACTTCATGAATTATAACGATTTTGTTATTGGGAGCAGGGATATTATTTTCAATAAGTCCTCCATCTCTCGATCGTAGGGATTGCAATGGGGCGGGGCACATTGAAGTGGGTAACTGATGTGGGCGGAGCGAGTTGCGGGTATATGTGATTTTATGTGGATTCAAATTTATTTTTTAACTTTACATGTTATAAGAGTGATAGAACATTATTTATTAAGATAATTTCTTTAAAACTACTAAATTTCAAGATAGTAAATAAAGTGGTTCAATAAAAAATAATACAATTTCTTACATGTTTTCCAATTGACCTCTAAAAAATAAAATTTTAAGTCACTATACTATTAAATTAACAGAACTTAATAATATAATGAATTTATTTTTATAAATTATATTTTTAGTATCAAGCTTAACTAGACAAGGAAAATATTAAAAAAAATTATGCGGGGCGGGTTCATGCAGAGGTGGGGTAAATTGAAAATGAAAAAAAAATATTATACAAAACAGAGCGAATTAAAAATTTAGCGGGTTAAGCTCAACCCGTACTGCCTCACCCCATTGTCATCCCTAGACTACCTAGTAGCACGCCTAAAGTAGCCTTATCTTGCAAGCTCATTATAACCTTTTGGGGTCAACACTCCAACATATTCCAAGATACAAATAATGCTCTATTACTCCCTCATTAGTACTATACAACCTAGGACCACTTGGTAGAAGCATGACACATGTCACTAGTACTATGTCAAATTTAATAAATCTTTATATACATACCAAAATATATAATATGCGTGACATACTTTCCAAAATTCCCTCTAGTACTTCAATTTTCCTAAGAAATCAAACACTATTAATTAAAGTAGGACAACTAATATCAATTCAATAGGATATTTTAGATTATACAAGTTTGATGTACTTTTATAGGTTTATAGTTTGCGTGTTCATTTTCTTTTTATAAGTTGTAGCAAAATATTTATTATTTATAGACATGTTCGTCACAAAATTCTGACAAATTTATGATACTTTTATAATGGAATTCATCAATTTACGGTAACCTTTGAAGAAATATATGTATATACATTTTGATGGACACTCACATTGATCACAAAGATTGGGTTGCTACATTGGTATCAACCTAGCAGATTTATCCGCATTGGAGTCCGACTAATTAAATTCAGATTCATGTCTGAACCCAAGACCTCTGATTAACGATAAAAAAGTACTTACTAGTTGGTATTACCATTCTAATTACTATACTAAGGTACTAGAAAAAGGACTTTTTGATGGATTCATTTAGTATCAATTTCATAATCAAAATGTGTCATATACGTACCTTTGTCAAATGTAACTTTCCCAAATATATACACACCAGTATATAGCAATATTATTTAAAATCTAATAAGTGACCTTTCCACTGTTTTAAGGGACATTTCTTCAGAATAATAAACCAATTCAAAGATATAATATCATATAGTACATCCAACCAATTCAAAGTGTAAATTATGTTTGTTCTTATTGGTGTTATTGTGATAATCGTTGTTGCTGCATCATGAAAATACTAGGAAAAGATATAAACTATAAAACAAAGAAAATGATCTTTTATCAATCATAATTACCCCTATATCATTGATTTAGCATAATAATTGAATTTGTTGATATAGTTTAAGAACACGCAGATTATAATAAGGATGAAATAATAGATACATACAAATTGATATATAATAATAAAAATTTAAAAAAAATCAAAAAAGATTTTAATACAATGACTGTTCATAGTTACTACTTAATAATGCAGGCAATCACTTCATCTCAAGTTAAACTTGTCAAGTGTTTTATCTTTTGTAATGGTGATAGTGATATGAATATTGAACATCTTTACAACAAAAGATTAATTTTTTTGAAAATACACTTGCTACAAATAATGATGAATATCTTTAGTGGACCATTCCAAAAACTTAACAAAAATTCAAGGCATGCACACCATTCCATTCTTAATTTGTTTTTTGTGCTTTGGAATTTTGTTATGTTTTTGGAATGGTCCACTAAATATATTCATCATTATTTGTAGTAACTGTATTCTCAAAAAATTATTTTTTTGTTGTAAAGATGTTCAATATTCATATCATTATCACCATTACAAAAAGATAAAATATTTGACAAGTTTAACTTGATATGAAGTGATTGTATGCACTATAAGTAGTATCTATGAGCAGTCGTTGTAGTAAAATCTTTTTTGATTTCTGTTTTATCATTATATATATATATATATATATATATATATATATATATATATATATATATTATACACAGTTATACATCATATATACATGATTATACACTCTATATATAATATTGATATATTACATCTACAAAAAATATTTTTGTTGAAAAATTGTTTTCACATGTATGGAAGGAGCATAAATTTGCTCCATCACGTTATTTTCATTTTTTAATGCAAGAAATACTTTGAGAAGTCGTGTATACAATAGTGATACTCACTACAATAAATGCATTTTTATCCACGGGTTTGCTCCTATATGTATGCAAAAAAAAATTGTCCCTTTTGCTTAATGGACTTCTATGATTAGGATGGACAGCATCCTTGCTTTGCACAACCATAAGCCCAATTTTCTTTGAGGAACTTTCTCAAATAGCTATAGTTTGCATATTTACATGTTGTAGCTACAATTTAAGTTGCCTCATTAGTATAATTCGCAAGTATATTTGTATAATTCAATTATTTTTTTATAAACTCGAAATAATGAATTTATACAATTACAAATATCTGAAGTGTAAACAGTTATACAAATTTTGTTATACAAAGTTTGACACAAATTTTAATTTTAGTGACAGTTGTTTAAGGGTGGCACTATTGGACAAAATGATAATCACACCCAGGATAATATCCAAAGTAAATAGCAATAAGAAGAGAGTAACAACGACACCAAATATTAAAATGGGGTAAATATGATTTCCGAATAAGTAATACAATAATATTGATGAAAAACTTGGTAGTGTCAAAAGAGTACTACACAACACTCTTTTATTTCTTACAACTCACAATAATATTACTTCCACATTATTTTCTAAAAAACTAAGTAGTGAATTACTCTCTCTACTCTATATTGCTTCTCTACTTTTGGTGCGTCTTCAACTGTTCAATTACTACTCTAAATCTCTTGATTACATCATTAGTGACATAAATGTGGTAGCCAAATTCCACAAAATTTGGCTGTCAAACTCTACCAAAACTATACCAAACTTTGACTACCAACTTCCACAAATGTGGCTACCAACTTTCACATTTGTGGCAAGTAATTTCAATAAATGTGGCTGCCAAATTAGTTACTTCCAAGATTTTATTCCGACAAATCTCTCCCTTAATTTTGATTTTACTTCTTTATTCCAAGCCTTGATCTTGATCTCAACCTCTAAAAATCTATAAACTTGAGAGGCTTTGTAAAGATATCCGCAATTTGATCATGAGATTTCACATACTTGAGCTCTACCTCTTTCTTGGCAATGCATTCTCGAATAAAGTGATACCTTGTGTCTATGTGCTTGCTTCGATCATAATACACTGGATTATTGGCAAGTGCTTGCACAGATTTGTTATCAACACAAATTATTGTGGCTTCAAGTTGTGGCAAATTGAGTTCCTTCAATAATCTCCTCAACCAAATAGCATGACACGTACATGATGTCGCTGCCACATATTCAGCTTCACAAGTCGAGAGAGTAACAATTGATTATTTCTTTGAACTCCAAGAAATAACACAATCACCCAAGAAAAACACAAAACCAGATGTGTTTTTTCTATCATCAACATCTCACGCATAATCACTATCACAATATCCCACAAGATTAAAATCATTAGAAGAAGAATAAAATAGTCCAAGGTCGATCGTACCTTTTAGGTCATGAAGAATTCTTTTAGTGACCTTCAAGTGAGTGGAGGTAGGAGCTTTCATGAAGCCACTTACTACTCCAACCACAAAAAGTATATCTGGTCTCGTACATGTCAAGTACCTTAGACTTTCTACGAGATTTTGAACAGAGTGGAGTCCACCTTTTCTCCATCATCAAACTTTGACAATTTTGTTCCACTTTCCATTGGGGTGTTCATAGGGTTGTAATCAAACATATTGAACTTCTTCAAAATCTCTTTTGTATAACTTTCTTGAGATATGAATATACCTTCCTCCATTTGCTTTACTTCTAGGTCCAAGTAATATGACATGAGCCCTATAGCCATCATCTCAAACTCAAAGAACATAGCTTTCTTGAAAGCTTCAAATAAAACTGAGTTGTTGCCCGTTAGAATGAGATCATAAACGTAAAGACAAACAAGTAGAATATCTTCATTAGTATGAACTTTAATGTAAAGAGCATATTCATGGAGACAACGAGTAAACTCATTGTCTTGAAAGTATTTGTCAATGCAACTATTCCAATCTCGTGGAGCTTGCTTCAATCCATATAAGGCTTTCTTCAACCTCAACACTTGATCTTCATGATTTTTAACCACAAAACTCAATAGTTGCTCAACATAGACTTCTTCTTCAAGATATCCATTCAAGAATGCTGATTTGACATCTAGTTGATAGATTTTCCGCTTTATTTGCGCCGCTAAAGAGATCAATAGACGGATAGTCTCCATGCAGGCAACAGGCGCATAGACTTCGTCGTAGTTGATGCCATGCCTTTGTTTGTAGTCTTTAGCCTCAAGTCTTGCTTTGTATCTCTCTACCTCTCTGTGGTCATTTTTCTTCACCTTGTATATCCATTTGACTCATATTATTCGATGATCCATGGGAAGAGTCGTTCACTCCCAAATGTTGTTATACTCTATTGACTAGGTCTCCTCCTTCATGGCTTGTCTCCACCTTTTGTTAGTAACAGCTTTATCAAAATTCATTGGTTTACTATCAGCAAAGAGATAACACAGAAAATCAAAATTAGTAATTTCTTTTGTGTCATCATAGAGTTCTTGGATGCTCCTCATCCTATGTGATCTTTCACTTGAACTCTCTTGAGAAGACGGAAATGCAACATTTCCTGGTGAAGAAGATGGGGTTGCATCCTGTGCAAGTGTCATGATCTCCTATTCTTTTTCATCTCCAAAGTATGGAAGAAAATCATATGTTCTTTATTCTGGAGCCTCCCAATTTCATGATGCTTCTTCATCAAATTCAACATAACGACTCACCACCACCTTGTTATTGCTTGGATTGTACAATTTATAGCATTTTGAACTTCCGTCATAGTCAACAAACACATACTTGACACTCCGATCGTCAAATTTAGCTCTCCTTTGATGTGGAACATGAGCATATGATATGCTCCCAAAGATTCTCAAATGCTTGATACTTGGCTTTCTTCCGCTCCATGCTTCTTGAGGCATTTGATCCCGTACATTTTTTGTTGGAGACATGTTGCTTAAATAAACTGCACAAGAAACAGCCTCGGTCCAAAATTCTTTTGGTAGATGTTTAGCTTTCAACATACATCTAGACATATTAAGAATTGTTCTATTTTTTTTTCTACAACTCCATATTGTTGGGGAGAGTAAGGTACCGTTAGAGGGTGACGAATTCCATGAGATTTATAAAAGTCATTAAATTCTTTTGAAGTGAATTCACTTCCTCTATCGGACCTTAATACTTTTATTTCATAGCCACTTTCTTTTTCTACAAGTGCTTTGAAATTTTTAAAGGCAACAAAAACTTCAGATTTTTTCTTCAAGAAGTATACCCAAGTCTTTCTACTGAAATCGTCAATAAAGAGTAAGAAGTATTTTCTTTTATCAAAAGAAGGTGGATCGATTGGACCACACACATCGGCATGTACAAGTTGAAGTGACTCACTTGTTCTTGATGTAGTCTCCTTTGAAAAACTCCTCCTTGCATGTTTTTCAAGAAGACAAGCATCACACAATCGATTTGGATAGTTGATTGACAGTATCCCATCAACCATGTTCTTGTCTCCCATTGATTTGAGCGCTTCAATGTTCAAGTGCCCAAATCTTATATGCCAACTCCATGTGTCATCTTGTACATTGGCCTTCAAACACTTTGCATCCATGATTTTAAGATTCAAATGAAACAACCTATTATTTGCCATATGAACTTTAGCAATTAAGTTGTTACTTGAATCTCTAAGCCAAATATGCATATTTTTCATATGAATATCATATCCTTTTACAAGAAGTTGATCCAAACTCAAAATATTACTTCTCAATTTTGGCACATAATAAACATTGTTAATCAATTTATGGCCACCATCTTTACAGGATATCAGAATCGTACCGATCCCTTCAATTTGGATCTTTGATGTATCTCCAAAAGACACATTATCTTTCACCGTCTTCTTTATCCCCACAAATTTATCTTTTTTGACACACATATGATTGCTTGCTCCATTGTCCAGATACCATGAGCTGCAATCATATTTATCTTCTTCTTTGAGTGTTAATAACAATATTGATTCATCTTCATCTTTGTTGTTGTCAACAAGATTAACTTTCTCTTCAACATTACTACGACATTCCCAAGAGTAATGTCCAATTTTATGACATTTATAACACTCAATTTTAGATTTGGCATACCTCATTTCATTTGTACCTTGGTAAGCTCCACGTCCTCTACCTCCTCGTTGACCACGATCACGACCTTTGAATGATTGTTGACTCGTATCTTCATTGTTGAATTTATTGGTATAACTTCTTCCTCTTCCACGGCCTCCACGACCTCCATGGCCTCGCCATTGTCCATTTCCTTTGTAACTTTTCTCACATTCAAATGTGGCTCTTTTTTTCTCCTTTTCATTTTCTCTTCGTGGGCTAGTAAAGAACCTTCTAATTGTTCTACCGTCATAAAGTCTAAATCTTTAGACTCCTCAATAGCACACACCACATAATAAAAATTAGGTGTTAAAGAACGGAGGATCTTTTCTACCGCACGCACATCATCTACTTCCTCCCTGTATCTTCTTAGTTGATTTACAACAACCATCAATCTTGAACAGAAATCCAAAATGGATTCAAATTCTTTCATTTTTAAAACTTCAAAGTCAGCCCTTAGAGTTTGAAGTTTTATCTTCTTTACTTTATCAACTCCTTGGAGAGAATTTTGTGAAATATCCCAAGCTTCTTTTGAGGTGGTTGTATCAACCACCTTCTCAAACATGCCATCATCCAAACATTGATGGATAAGAGTGAGGGCATGTTGATCTTTCTTTCTTGTCTTTAACACGACCTTCTTTTCATTTGAGGGAAAAGTTTCCTCATTAACGGACTTTGTATACCCTTTCTCTACAATGTCCCAAACATCTTGAGAGCCAATAATGACTTTCATTCGTAGACACCATTTTTCATAATTTTCTCTTGTGAGACAGGGGTACTGAAAGGACAACGGACTATTATTTGCCAAGACTCCGATACCACGTTGTTGGACAAATTGATAATCACATCCAAGATAATGTCCAAACTAAATAGCAATAAGAAGAGAGTAACAATGACGCAAATATTAAAATGGGGTAAATATGATACCCGAATAAGTAATACAATAATATTGATGAAAAACTTGGTAGTGTCAAAAGACTACTACACAACACTCTTTTATTTCTTACAACTCACAATTATATTACTTCAACACTATTTTCTAGGGGTGTACAAAATCGAACCGAAAACTGAACCAACGCAAATCAAGTCAAACCGGAAAAAAAAACCGACTAGTGATTTGATTTGACTTGGTTTGATATTGAAAAAAAAAACTGACTATATTTCGGTTGGTTTGGTTTTAACTAAAAAAACCAACCCGAGACCAAACCAGCCCGACATTATATATGTAATTTTAAAATTTCATTTTATACATAAAAATATTTACTTTGATATAATTTTAAAATATTTCTTAGACTATTTCATAGTTTTTATCTTTTAATATATTATTTCAAGTTTAAAACTTAGAATTCGGAATGGTCCAATAAAGATTATAGTTCATAGATGTTGATAATTATAATAAAACTTAAATCAAAATCAAATTAATACTAATGCAAAAAGAAAATCAATTCAACACTAAGAATGATAATATTATTGAATATTTGTTCTTTAGTTTTACATTGGTTTAGACAATTAAAATACATAATCTAATTTAATTTTCCTTAAATATTTAGTAATGTAACTAATACTTATTAAACTTATTTTAGCATGATTTAGTTCCTTTAAGTTATGATCATTTTCACTATGACTTTGCAATATTTATTTTATATAATGATTTCATTATTATTTTTTATTGAATATTTTAGTGTCATCAATACTCATCTCATAGTTTGTGTTATTTTCTTAAGAAACACCTTAGATAATTGTATTTTGGTTGGACTAAAGAAATATTTGGAGCTCAAGTTAATTATATGTATGTATGCAAACTTTACCAAACAAATCCAAAACTCTGAAAAAAATCCGAGGTTTATTAGTTTGGTTTGATTTTTAAATTTAAAAATTTGACACAATGGTTTGGTTTGGTATTTGAAAAACCCGAACCAACCCGAGGTTGAAAAACTCGAAAAAATCCAAATTTTATTAGTTTGGTTTGGTTTAAAAATTTAAAATTTTTACACAAATGGTTTGGTTTGATATTTGAAAAACCCGAACCAACTCGATCATGTACACCCCTACTATTTTCTCACAAACTAAGAAATTGTTTGCGGATTACTCTCTCTACTCTCTATTGCTTCTCTATTTTTGGTGTGTCTTCAAGTGTTCAATTACTACTCTATTTATAGAGTTTTTGAACCTCTTGATTACATCATTGGTGACATAAATATGGTAGTCAAATTCCACAAAATTTGGCTGCCAAACTCTACCAAAACTATACCAAACTTTGACCACCAACTTCCACAAATATGGCTATCAACTTTCACATTTGTGACAAGTAATTTCAACAAAGTGGCTGCCAAATTAGTTGCTGCCAAGATTTTATTCCCACAGGCACTATGAATACCAAATATCGGACATTTTTGTCAAAAATTTAGTATGACTTATGAAGATAATTTTTTTTTAAAAAAAATTATACTAAAACTATTCCCTAGACAAGGCCAAACTTGAACATTTGTATTGAGAGTTGTGATCTTGACGATAACTTCAGACATTAACGACTGAATTTTCTCATGTATGTAACTATTTCTAAAACAAAAAAAAAAGTTAAAATAACAAAATCATAAACAACAAGAAGAAAACGAAAGGACTCACAAATCCATTTCTAGCTATCATAACTTTTGTTGCATTTTTTTCGTTGTGTGGCATAATATAAATTCTTGTTTTTGAATTTATTGGTGTGTTTGGTAGAAAGAAAACATTTTCTGAAAAATGTTTTCCAACTTTTTCATATTTGATTGGCTTAAATCTTTTGAAATATTTTTCAAATCAACTTATTTTTCTCAAATTTAAGAAAAATTACTTTCCTTAAAAAAGTAAGGAAAACATTTTCTAAACCAACCCCCAGAACCCCCCCCCCCCCACCCCCCACCAAACCAAAAAATATTTTCTACTCCCTAACAAAAAATAAAATATATTTTCTGAAAAATGCTTTTTTCATTCACCAACTAAACACAATATTTTCTATTTACCAACCAAATATGAGAAAATAAGTTAGAAATCAACTTATTTTTGAAGAAAACATTTTCCTTCATACCAAACACAGTGGCGAGGCCAGAATTTTCAAAAAAAAGGTTCAAAATATGGAGAAATTAACACACGAACTAGTCTAAGGGGTTCGACATCTTCTATATATATGCAAAAAATAATGTTAACGATATATAAGAGTAATACTTTTCGCTGAAGAGAGTTTGGATGAACTCCTAAGTATATGTTGGCTCCGCCCCTGACCAAACACACGGAAGTTGTAGCCTTCGAAGGACCAAACTTCAGACATTTTTAATTGATATTAAGCCATTTATTGGGTTAAACTTTAGTCGTTTTAGTGTGAGTAGTTGAAGTGCCAAAAATCAATAGCTTATGTTTTGAATTTTAATAATCAAATACATAATTCAAGGGCCACCGCTTCTCTCAAAAGAGGAGTTCAGTTCTTTCCTCTTCAAAATTGGTTGGGTTGGCTGTTCCAGTTCACATGTTAGCAAAATTCTTCTATTTTTGGTTAGTATATGATGATTTTTTTGGGTAGAACATGGACTTCCTTAACTACTATTTTCATGTCGTTTATTTATCCATCTAGGTTTCTCTTTACCTGAGAAAATCTTCTTTGCATTTGTAGCAAAAGTTGAAGATAATATGTGATTCCTTTGTTTACATCAACATATTCGACTTGTGAAATATTTTCAGCAAATTGAGACTTGAGTAGTTCATGTGTTTTAGGGTTAAGGGAGTACAAATTGTCGCATTCAACCCAACCTGGATGAGAAATTGGCTTTCTTTTACATTTGTTAAAAATAAAGTGAGGTATGAACTTCATTTTTCATTTCATCATTAGTTTCTTGACCAAATGTTTTTTATATCAATACGTTCAACTTATAAGTTTTCTTTTACAAAATTTGACGCGGCTTAATTGATGGTTCATCTGTACATGTGTGATGCCACCCACCTAAGGACAAGGTTTGTCCCTCCTAAAAGAGAGAAGAGTTATACATGTTGAGATCTGTTGTATCTATTTCCACTTTAAAATTCATGTGATGACATTTTTTTTTATATAGACACAATGAAGTTGCCGCATATATAACAGTACTTGAAAAGGCTTGACAGAAAAAGCCATGCATGCTGCTGAAGCAATTTCATATGACAAGTTTGTTAGAATGAAATATTTTTGAATTAATAGCATCAAGTAGGAGAAGGTGGTTATAGTGTCACAGTTGTGTTATTGGCAGCCCTTCCGCTCCATTTTTGTTGTTTCAGAGGAAATTACTCGAATAGTTAGTAGCAGGGAAACAACTATAGGTTGCGCTTGTTGATGAATTTAAACTATCACATATTCTTTAGTGATTGTATCTTATTTAATCAATTAGTTTGATGAAAATATGCAGATCTGTTTGTTTGCTTGTGATGTCTTTATGATGAACAGAGAGTGAGCTTATTCACTTTATCTGAACTCAAGCTTTATTAGTGCTTCAGACAATCTAGGTGTCTGTTTTAGTCCATACAAAAATTTAATGAGTTTACAAATAGATTATTTCTTTCCCTAACTCTTAAATTCCTCAGGTTAATCCATACAGATATTTAATAAAAAATATCACTTTATAAAAATGCATTGATGTAACGATCCTTTCTGTTGTTATAAGTAAGCTAATCGTAATAGAAATAGGGCGAGAAAACTTCTGGAGTACTGAGATGAAAATTTTAGACTAGGCTAAGCTTGAACAAAATCTGAGCGAGATGGAGTTTAGGGAAATTCTGAGAAGGGATTGGGTGAAATGTCTAAGTAGAGTTGGTTTGCCTTTTAGCTAAGACGTTAAGGAGTCTGCATGACTTTAAAGAATTGGATTCAGGTAAATTAAACTCCTGATATCGAATTTGGCGCGAAGGAGTTGGTCTGAAACGTCAAGGTTTGTAGGTGCATTGTGAAATGGGTAATTTTGGAGGAGTGCAGAGACGACCTAGGGCGAAACTCATCATTTTATCATAAAAATCTTTTGTAAAGGTATGTAACTTGCTTTCCTAACTTGGTATTGAGATTCTTAGGCCTTAAAATCGGTAGTTGTCACCCTAGGGAAGGGTTTGGGCTTAACCTAAGGTAGGGAAAATCCATTGTAGCCAAGATTATGGTACGCGTAGAACCTTGAGTGTTGATTAAAAGTTAGAGTCAGGTCATATGTTAGATCTCAGGGTTAGATTCCGAATCGATTGTCGGGTCGTGTCCTAGTTCGGTGTCGGGGCAGGATCCTGGATCAATTATTCAGAATTGTTTCCGAATCAAAAACTATTTTCCTAAAAAATATTTTCTACTCTCCCGCCAGAAATAAAAGATATTTTCTAGAAAATGATTTTTCATTCACCAACCAAACATTAAAAAATATTTTTCACTCACCAACCAAACATGAAAATAAGTTAGAAACGAACTTATTTTCCAAGAAAAACATTTTTTATGGAAAATATTTTCCTTCACACCAAACACACCCTTAATTTAAAACCTTTAGACATGAGTCGAGTTGCCTCAAATTACTAAATTCCATTAAAAATTCTTACATAATCGATGGAGGACAAGGGCAAAATTATCTAACAACCCCACATAAGAATTTGATTTTTCTTAATAATTTGTGTGTTTAAGGAGAGAGAGAGAGATAGGGTTTAAGAGGCTCAATAGGAGTGGGCCTTGAGTAAGAGGCTCATTAGACTAAAGTTGCTAATGAGTGGGTCTCGAATAATGTTAGTAGCTAGATAATTTAACTAAAAAAAACATTTAACCTTATGAAACTTTAATGCACGACGAGAGATCTCTTTTCAAGCTGATGAGTAGAAATTGAGTAAAAAGAAAATGACAAAAGAAATCTCACACGGAGATCAGTGTACCCATTGATCTATATGAAAAATAGAACTCTCAACGGATCCTTCGCACGTTAAGTATACTTCTTCTGTTCATCTTACTTTGTTCAACATGAAACTCGTAAATGACGTCTCATTTCTAAACATGCCGGTTTATTTCTTTAATCCAAAGATTGGCTTTTCGTCCTTTTATTCAGTTATAGAGCGAAGGGAGGAAGACAACTGAAATTTTAGATTAGAGACAAATATCTAACAATGTTTGGACTATAAGCCAAGTAATAGTTGTTATCCAATATATCTTTCATTACTTGTGTTATGATCCAAACATCAATCATCACTCGAAATAACTAATACAAATTGATATTGTCATTTGTAATTTGGATAAGAATCATTCAATTTGATGTTCCTTTTTCTTAATTAATTAAGTAGCTAAACTTTCTCTTTTCTTTATAAAGTGCATAATAATCACTGCTGATTAATTATTAGCTAGAAGAAAACACTTAAGGTAATTCCAAAATCCAAATAATAAACAATCAGACAAAATCAAACCCTAAATTCAACACCAATATTAAAACCTTTTTGTCACACACGACACAGGCCAAAAGCCATGAAAAATAACAGGATCACATGATCTAGCTGTTCACAATATTGAAAATTTTACAAACAATTCAAACAATAATCTTACAAACATTATTAATTCATTCATTTCATCCCCAAGCCAATGAAAGCAAGTAATTGAATTGGAATAGGTCAGCTTAGGCCGTGAGATCTGCAAAAATGAGGGGAAAAAAAGAAAAAAATATATCATTGCAATGGAGATATATGATCATTAAAAAAGTGTTTATACGTGGAGTATGGGAAAGTACTGGACCACAAAAGTCTATTATACGCAATTTTATCCTACATTTCTACAAGAGGTTATTTCTAAAGTTCAAAATTGTGACATTTTAGTCACATGACAATAAACTTATTGGTTACGTCATAGCTCCATATATCCCTTTTGTACTATAGTTATATTTAACGTTTCCTCTTAGATAAGGATAATAAATATTCCTACTAAAAGACTACTGACAAAAACTTAGAGAGTATAATCAGCTGCAGTCCAAATTGAAAGATTGGAAACTTTAGAAACAGAGAAGTACTAGTATTATATGATATGACATAAATATTTTTCGAAAATTGTTTTTCTGTAAAATGTTTTCCTACGTTTGGCTGGAGAATGGAAAACAATTTGTATGTTAGAGAAAAAAGTCAGTTATTAAAGATTGATAATAATATAGGAAATCAAATGGCATTCTGATATTAAAGAAATGAATCATGAACCTAACTTAATGTTAAAAAGTTAGCTCATAAGAGAAAAATTATCGAAGATCATATAAGGGGACTAAGGACCCTTTATCCATCGATATGGGACTCCAGCACCCACGCACATTCAGGACTGCACATTTCTAGAGCATGGACAATTTAAGATGGGGACCCAACATAGGAAATAATGAATTGGATGGGTCTGACTCTGATACATAAATGAATCTTGGATTAACGCAATCTCCAAAGCTAGTTCATGAAGAGAGGATTGCTCAAGATCATATAAGGAGACCGAAAACCTCATATCCCACTAATGTAAGACTCCAACACCCGCGCATCACCCAAGAGTGGACACTTTAAGCGTGGACAAGATAATATGGGTGTCCCAACATCAGAAACAATGAATTGGGATGAGACTGACTCTGATACCACGTAAGAAAATGGATCTTGGGACTATATCAATCTTGAAAAATAACTCATGAGAGAAGAATTGTCTAAAAAGGAGACGAGGGACCCTTTTTATCCCCGTAATAGCTCAATTTCTAGCTGAAGTGCACAGTGCACTCACAACGATTTTCAGTCTGACACCAATCAACCTTGAGCTTCGAGCATGGAGTCGTAGCTCGGCCACGTAATAACACTCAAGTTCTATTAAATAGCCTTAAAACTAGTGTCAAATCTTTTTATTTTTATACTATAGCATAGACCTAGCTTTCTAGCCCATAAATAAGCCTTGGACAAAGAATTAAGGAGTTACTACTTAATGGTTAGGAAATTAATTATTTATGTATTAAATTAATATACTTAGTATCATATTTGATAGCATTTTTATTTGTTATGTATAAAACTTAGCACGTTAGCTATGTTGTTTAATTTTTAGTTAACAATTCTATATAATTGTAAGGTATGAGTTAATTTATGTATTATTTAATGCAAGGTGAAAATAAAATAAATAATAAATAAACTCTGCAAAATTCTACATTACTAATATCTATAAAACTCTAATCAATGACCAAACGATCCATAAGTACTTATTTGTTACTCCACCAAACAATCATTGTAGTGTTGTCCCCAAAATGAATTATGCAATGCGCGATCCAAATATAATCTGACTCAAATACGAAATTCGAACACTGAGTGAAAAAAAAACGCTTTATATGTTATTTGTTAAATTTGATCTTCGACGTAACTAACAACTCAAAAATTAGCTCAAAGAAAAAATGATTATTCAAGCCTTATAAGAACCTCAAGATTCCATATCATTCAAAAATGTGGGACATTCCATTCATAATCCCCTCACATCTAAAGCTAGACATTCTTTATTCAGGGTTCCATTATTTGATCCAATGCGTGCAGATTCATGGATACGAATTGTAATTTCCACCTCAGGCAACTATTCGATTTCCTAGGACCCACTTTAGGTGTGGCTTTAATACCATGTCAAATCAATATTGGGCCTAACTCTATTTTTAACCTTTGGTCTAGCACTACACAAAAAAGGGAAAAATGTACTATAAATAAAAAGATTCCAAGAAACAGATAGAAGAAAACAAAGAAAGGAGGATTTACAGCGAAAAATGTGTTACTTTATGTATTATCAGTTTGACCATGTCGCGCTACATGGAAATTGAGCAACAAAAGATTAATTGATTTCAAAATAAGTTATTTTAAGATTATAATAATCGAATCAGAATAAAATAATGATGGGATAATCTAATGAATATATTTTTATTACTCAGTAAATATTAATAACTTTGAGAGAAAAGCTTTGGGAAAGGACATATTTGTCATTATATTATTTTATCTTGAGATTAGTTATTATGAATTTTGGAATCCAAAATTATATTAAATATGAGATAAAATAATTTTACAATTTATCCCGAAATTATTTGTTATTCTAAATCAAACCATTCAGTATGCATGCAATAATAATAATATATTCAGTATAATTTCACACGTGGAGTCTGAAAAGGATAGTACGTACCTTGATCAGTTAGGAGAAGAGAAACAGATGATTCAACCCTGACGTGTTTAACGCATGAAAGACCAAGCATGCTACCTGCTTTCACTTGACTGTTGTTTTTGCCCAATTTGGTTTCAATATCTGGATGAACCTTCCTTTTCAACACTTTCGTCATCAACTACAAAACATTTAATTTATCACAATTGATTAAATTTGATTAGACAATAATGGAGTCAGAATTTTTAATTTATGAGTTGTTCTGAATCATTATTTACGTATACTAAATGAAACTTTTAACACAAATTCTACAATGTTTTAACTAAAATTACTGAGTTACGAGCACAGAGCGTTTAACTTGCATTGTGACTCCGCCCCTGCATTGCATGCACGCAAAAGAAAAGAAAAGAAAAATATTTAACTTTTACATATTGATTATATGTAAAAGAATTCTCTCTTTTAAATTATGAATTCCACTTTAACAACATTCTTCGAGGTTGTTTTGCTTACGAATAATTACATGTAGTTACCTTTAACACTACATCAAAAATATTATTAGCGGGTAGGCGTTTGGCTCTTCGGTTCGATTTTATCAAACTTCGGTTTGGTTTTTTGGTTTTCAATTTTAGAAAAGCGTGCACCGTATATTAAACCAAACTAATTCGGTTCGGTTCGGTGTTTTTAAATCGGTTTTTCGGTGTGAATGAAAAATAAAATAAGGATAAAGTATAAGATATTTAGAAATTTAAAACTATGTTAAGGAATGATGCGTATTACTGTGGAACACCTATTGTGCTAACTAAAAGACTATATTTGTCTTTATCAAGAACATTGTGCCTCCAACAATTTATCAAGAAAAACAAGTGAATGTACATTGGTAGAAATATGTTTGAGTTTCTCTTGGAAATTAATATTTCAAGTTACCTATTGAATTGTACATTTGGTGTTACTTTGATTTGTTCATGAATGATTTAATTGTTGATTGAATTTTTAATTTTTAGTTAAGAGAATGACCATATATATATAAAAAAAAAATTCTGCTTTTCCGTGCACCAAAGTTTTGAGACCCTTACACAGAACACCGAATTGAAGAACCGAACTTCCGAAAAAATAACACCGACACCGAATCGAAAAGCCGAAGAACCGAATTAGTTCAGTTCGGTTCGGTTTTTCGATTTTCTGGTATTTATGCCACCCCTAATTAGCAGTAATTAATTAACGACAATAGCTTAATTGCCGCTAAATATGTTTTTTTAGCGGCAATTAGCACTCTTTGTATATGTCCTTAAAGCCTTTAGCGACATTGGTTCTAATGACACTTAACTAATGAGGGTAAAAACTTAAGCACTCTTTATTAATGTCTATATTTATTGCCGCTAAATGTTGTTTTTGTTGTAATGTAATTTGATATGATAAAGTAATTATTTTTTAATAACGTTAGTGTTTGTAAAATTTAATTTATATTTTCGATGGAAGAAAGTTAAATTTACTTTAAAGATGTGGCTTAGTGGTCAATGAAGTCGTTGAGAATCCTAAAGTCTCATGTTAAAACTCAGCGGGAGACAAAAAACATGGAGTTACCTATTGTCTGTTGCTGGTGGGAGGTGACACCGAACACCACAATTATATTTTAAAAAAAAAAAGTAAATAAAAATATAAATACTTTTACTCACTTTTTGTAGCTTTTGGATCGGCTCGTCCTTGACACGTGGAATGAGCTTTTTGGCGAAAGAAAGTCCATTTTTGACTTGTGGAGACGAATTAGACTTCTTAGTGAAAATGTCTGACTCTGTAATTTTGTTTGCAGAACGACGATCCGCCTTACGGTGATGATGATCAGAATCAGCAGAGAACAAATCTGCTAGAGTGATCCTTTCTTTTTTCATCATCTTAGTATTGGTCTGATCAGTAGATGAGTTGTTGTTTGACTCAATAATGTCCTCATTATAAATCATTTCATCTCCAATATTTTCATATATTAAAGGGTACAATTCTTCATTAATTCCCTCATGATCATTAAATGGAATTTCACATTCTTGAATTTCATTTTCCACTGAATAGTATTCTTCTTCTTCTAATTCTTCCTCTTCCTCTAGGGATTCAATGTCTATGACACTCTGTTGATCTTGAACATTTTTCATGAGTGGATCAAATCCAAATGTGCCAATTGTAAGTATTCCTCCATTCCAAATGTCTAACATATGTGCAAATGAGGCATCTTGAAGAAGAATTTGTGTGTCATGATGACCAATAATTTCATTGCTAATCTTTAGTTCATCAATATCTTTCCTCCCATCTGCCAAATATAAAACACAGGAATTAGCGACAGATAAATAATGTAGGCTATGAACTGCTAATTATAAATTAGCGATGAAATTCGTGGCTAATATAGCATCACCTTTTTGATGAAATTTGCGATGCACCCAATTGAAGATCTAAAAATACAAGAAAAAAGTGCAACAAATAGAAGTTATTATAAGAAGTACTCTAATAGAACAATGGATAAGAAAAGAAGAAAGAACACACTATAATTGAATTTTTGAAATTTGTACCTTCATTGGGTTTTTTTTTTTCTCTTTTGTGATTTGTTCAATTGATTGAGTAGTGGGAATGTGAGTTGACTGGAGTTGGAAAATGTATGTTACACAGTAAATAACTAATGCCATTTGGAAAACAAAATATGTGGTCATATTTGGTAGATGGTTTGAGATCTTGACACGTGTTAAAGGGGAAGAAACTACATTAGGGCCCCTATAAGTATAGGCAATGTTTGGAGATTGCATGGCATGACATGTTTCATCAAAATACTACGTTAGGTTTCATCTCTATGGCTTCATCGATGGTGCCCAAGTGTCTCCAAATGACGTTATTGCCCCTCTACCTTTTAAATGAGATATTTGAGAAAAAATAATTTAATTATATATATTAGAGTAGGGGTGTACATTACCGGGTTGGTTCGGATTTTTCAAATATCAAACCAAACCATTTGTGTAAAAAAAATTAATTTATAAACCAAATCAAACTAATAAAATTCGGATTTTTTCGGGTTTTTCAACCTAGGGTTGGTTTGGATTTTTCAAATACCAAACCAAACCATTGTGTCGAATTTTTAAATTTATAAATCAAACCAAACTAATAAACCTCGGATTTTTTTTTCCAGATTTTTGGATTTTCTCGTTTAAGTTTGCATACAAACATATAATTAACTTATGCTCCAAATATTTCTTTAGTCCAACCAAAATACAATTATCTAAGATGTTTCTTAAGAAAATAACACAAAATATGAGATGAGTACTGATGACAATAAAATATTCAATAAAAAATAATAATGAAATCATCGTATAAAATAAATATTGCAAAGTCATAATGAAAATTATCATAATTTAAAAAGTACTAAATCATGCTAAAATAAGTTTAATAGGTATTAGTTACATTACTAGATATTTAAGGAAAATTAAAATTAGATTATGTATTTAATTGTCTAAACCAATGTATTTTAATTGTCTAAACCAATGTTGAATTGATTTTCTTTTTGTATTAGTATTAATTTGATTTTGATTTAAGTTTTATTATAAGTATCAACATCTATGAACTATAATCTTTATTGGACCATTCCGAATTCTAAGTTTTAAACTTGAAATAATATATTAAAAGATAAAAACTATGAAATAGCATAAGAAATATTTTAAAATTATATCAAAGTAAATATTTTTTTGTATAAAATAAAATTTTAAAATTACATATATAATGTCGGGTTGGTTTTTTTAGTTAAAACCAAACCAACCCAAATATAGTCGGATTTTTTTCCAATACAAAACCAAGTCAAACCAAACCACTAGTCGGATTTTTTTTCGGTTTGACTCCCAAATATAGTCGGGTTTTTTTTCCCAATACCAAACCAAGTCAAACCAAATCACTAGTCAGGTTTTTTTTTCGATTTGACTCGGTTTTCGGTTCGATTTTGTACACCCCTATATTAGAGTGTATATATAAAGTGTAATAAAGAGACTTTCATATATCGGCTTAGTTGGAACAGTTTGTAGCCGTGAAGATATAGTATTTAGGCTTAACTCAACAGAGAGGAAGGTTACTTAAGTCCATATAAGGAGATCATCAGTCCATTCTCCAATCAATGTGAAGCTTTGACCTACTCTATCACTCCCCTTCACATTCAGGCCTAATTTGAGCGTGTATCGAGAGCCCAAACGGAAATGGACCTGGTGACTATGATACCATGTAAAGATATTACGCATGGGTCTAACTCAACCTCAAAAACTAACTCTAGAGGGAGAATTGTCCAAGTCCATATAAGGAGATCACCAGTCTATTCTCCAAATAAAAAATTTCATCAATAATGAAAATCACATTGATACGAATATACGCTGATATTAATATAATACAAATATAAAATACTAGTAATTACAATAGAAAAAATTGTTTGTATACTTTTTTCGGTTCTATTGTTATAGGCTTTACGATCAATCAGATTAGATTGATATTTGTTCAACATAAGTCATCAAAAGAATTTCAGTGACCATCAAAGTATCAAAACCAAGATTTTTAATTTCAGAAAATGGATTTCAATTCAAAAAGCGAATAACTACATGGATAAGTTCAAATTAGTTAATTACCCCTTAATTTTGGGATCCAAATTAAAGATTTTTTGTAATGACCCCTTTCGATCATTATGAGTAGACCAATGGTGAAAGATTTGGATCAGAAAACTTTTTGAGTAGTAACTTAAAAATCTTAGGTTAGGCCAGTCTCAGTTGAAATCTTAACAATGTGGGGATTAGGGAGATCGGGGAAGGGATTGGGGATAATGTCTAAGCTTAGATCATGTTTTCTAGTACTTAAGACATTAAGGAACCCCATAAGGCCTTTCGAAATCAAATTCGGGTAAATGGGACTCTCAATATCAAACATGGAGTGAAGGGGTAGTATAGAACGTCAAGGTTTGAAGGTTTGTTGCGAAATAAAGTAACTGGGGAGGATTTATGAGTTTCTGCCTCCATACAAGCCGCTATAGCAAGTGTCATACCGCAATAGCAGGATAAATTAATTTCCGTTGTAGCATGTGGGTTGCTATATCAGGTTGGGCCATTATAGTGGACTTAGTCAGATTTTTGTGCAGAAAAGTCCCAAAATCGACCTAGGGCATTTTCATCATTCTCTTTTATAAAGGTAAGTTAATTACACTCTTAACATGTAAATTGATTCTTAAACCCTAGAGCAATGGTGGTCAACTTTATGTGAGGGTTTTAACTTGGAATTATGGTGGGAAAGGTCTTGATTGGGTATAATGATCATGAATTTGTCCTAGGGTTAAGATTTGAGTATAATTCGGGTGTTATTAGGTCATTCATTATTGATTGTTGTATTTATTATTATTTTAGATCAAGAACAAGTCAAGGTCTTGCAATAGGGGAAAGCTTGAATTCTTTAGAGTTTTCACGACTTGATTCGAGGTAGGTAATTGTTGTTTATTTCCAATGCATGTAATATTTTCATGTTAACTACTTTATACTATTACTTGTGCAATACATGCAGAAAACCCATAAGGGGTGAATATGAAATGATATCTTGTTACTAAATCTCATATGAACCTGTTAATTTATTTGTGGCTTCAAGTGTGATTGTTCACTGTGATTGTGATTGTGCATATTGTTTGTGATTGATAGTTGACTTGGATACCATATCGGTACATTAACTATGATTAACTCGGGTACCATGCTAGTACACTAACAGTTTGGGTATGAGTTCCATGAGTGAACTAATATATGTTGTTGTGATCACATGGGACATGCTTCATGTGTTGGTTAAGTCAAGATTGATGATATAACATCCGACAATTTAACATGAATATGAAGAAGCTTGAAATTGGAAGTAGTCATTTTTGGAAAAATTCAGAATTTAGAAATTTGGCTAAGTTCAGAATCTGGAAATTTGGCTAAGTTCAGAATCTGGAAATTTGGTTAAGTGTGGGAAAAAGTGAGTTTTTGGCCAACTTTGAGCAGTCATAACACCTAGCTCAGGATGATTTAGGAGTAGTTCCAGTTATGTTTGCGAAGCTTGTGGAATGGTCTTTCCAACACCACTGAGTTTGCTTGATTTCGAGTTCATATGAGGGAGTTATGCCCTTTGGAAGTTGGGCAGTTGGCAGAGAAATCCGTCCGGAAATTTTAAGGGTATTTTGGTCTTTTCCCTAACCAATTATTTTGGTTATATTGTTGTGTTAGACTGATTTTTAGATCAGTTTGTCCCATTTTAAAAGAGTGAGAGTTAGGGCTTGAGAGATAAGAGAGAAAGAAGAGAAGAAGAAGAGGAGAAAGGGAAGATCAAGCAAGGAGATCATCGTGGATATCATCGGGGGTGATCCCTACTAGGTATGTGAGTTCTTAGTGTTGGGGTTGGTCCTTTCCCCCACACTCCAAACTCGTTTTTAATTCTGAAAATGATTGGTTGTGTTGTTGAAATTGTTGGTTGTGTTGTTGATTGTGGTGTTGAAGTTTCTTGTTGATTTGGGACATGATTTGATTGTGTTTTTGAGTTGAATCTCTTGTATGTTGAGGGATTTTATGATCCTTAGTGTTGGGGTTGGTCCTTTCCCCCACACCCCAAATTCGTTTTATTTTCAAGAAAAGATTAGTTGTGTTGTTGAAGTTGTTGGTTGTGTTGTTGATTGTGGTGTTGAAGTTCCTTGTTGATTTGGGACATGATTAAGTTGTGATTTTGCTGTTGGAACCTTTGAGATTGAGAGGGTTTAGAGTTGGGAAGAAACAAGGGGAAAAAGTCAAATTTTTGGGGGAAAAGGGTTGGGCTGTCGCGCCAGCCAGCGCACCCCAAAAAGGGACGTTAAACTTTCCCCTTGGGGCAGAACGCCCAACAGGCCCCTCTGAAGTTTGAGGGCTGGCGCCCCGCACCTCTTAGAGCGCCAAGGACGCCAATCCTTCCCTTTACCTCTCATTCCCCACTTTTTCATACATGTTCCTTGGTAAAGTACCTATGTTTTATAGTTGTTTCCAATACTTTAAGGTACATCTTAACATCCCAAACTCATCCATAACATGTGATCAAACACCTTAAATTCATAATCCGATTCAAGGAGAGTTAGTTTCCAAGTCAAGTGAAGTTAGAGCCAAGCTTAGAAGTTAAATAAGTCAAAGCAAGTTTTTTTTAAAGTTGTTCAAGAGCCTTTAGTGAACGTTTTAACTTCATTTCAAGATTCAAGTTTCAAGTCAAGTAAAAGGGTATAGAGTTTCAAGTCAAGTAAAAGAGTACAGATTTTCAAGCTTAGTAAGAGTCTCAAGTTTCAAGTCGAGTAAGAGTCTCAAGTTTCAAGTTAAGTCAAGAGTTTAAAGTTGAGCTCATTTCTCAAAAGGCTATTAGGGAACTAAGTATTCCCAAAGGAGTTTATAAATGTTTTTACATTTGAGTAAGAGGGGAACCATGTTTTCCAAAAAAGCATTTGGGCTAAGTTTTGAGTAATTACCTCAACTAAAGCAAGATGTGTTTAAAGACACTTATGAGCCAAAGTATTTTTTGGAGTAGTATTGAGCACCGAATTGGGGACACAAGTTCATATTAACTCAACTCTCCATAAGAACCATGCGCCAACATGGGATTTCTCGGGTCATACTTTTTAGATGATCACAAAAGTTAAGCTAGTGGCTCCACTTAGTAAAGTTAGCTTCCTATATCACGGCAAGGTATAGGATGGTCCTTGGACAACGTGAGGTAAAATGTTGTATCATCACTAGGGCTCATAGTGGTGGTTGTCGATTAAAGAACCTCCCACATAAGTTATATTACTTTTATATAAGTAAAGTTGAGTTGTTATTGTTTCATCATTGACAAGCTAAGTTGTTTATACTGTTTTACAAGCCTTATATATTTGCATGTGTCTTATTGCTTTATATATTGAGTTCAGTTATTCATGATTCGAACAGAGCCAAGGTAAGAGTTCTTTTCTACTCTTTTCAAGCTTAAGTTGTGGTTTAGCTTTTCAACTCGCATACTCGTACATTCCATGTACTGATGTCAGTTGGCCTGCATCTTATTATGATGCAGACGCAGGTACCCAGGATCAGCATCCAATACGCCGTTGATCCAGCTGAGCACTCCAAAGTCAATGGTGAGCCTCCTTGCATCCCAGATGACTCAATTATTTTGTGTTCTTAGTTTTGTTTTATTAGGGTGTGCGGGGTCTGTCCCAACATCAATCTCAGTATTTTAGAGGCTTCATAGACAGTTAGTCAGTTAGTTTTGAGTCTCTCATCTATGTATATATGTAAATATTCTATTTTGAGATTTGAGTTGTCTTTGTGGCCAGATTTTATAAGTTAAGTTGTTTTGTAACCTTGCATTTGCATTGAGTTATTCTATTGGGTTAGGTTTCCGCTGAGTTAAGAAAGTCAGGCCAAGGGTTCGCTTGGGGCCAGAAATGGTCTCCGGGTGCCGGTCCCGCCCAGGGTGTAGGCTCGGGGCGTGACAGATGATTGTGAGTCTATATATATGGTGACTTGTTGATATATGTGTACGATTGTATTACTATGTTTTGGTTGCATGTTTACATTCATATATTGAAACTGGTTGTATGATCATACCAGTGTATTGTGATTGTGTAGTGATATTGCACTTGCAGTTTCCTTGTTGAGCACATGACATATTTAAGCAGAACGTACGAGATCATGGGCGTAGCTATGTTATAGTTAGGATTCCCAATTGGATACCCTTCGTCAAAAAATAATATTGTATATGTAAGTAAAATGATACATGAAATGATTAAATAACATATTCTGGACACTCGTAATAGAACAAGATGTTGTAGCTCAGTGATTTTAGACACCTTGACAGACCCTTGGGGTGCTCACGTGTTAAAATCTCACTAGCTCCCTTTCTGACACCCTTTGTGAAATTTATGGCTCCGCCAACGAGACCTCACTTGTGAGATCAACGACATGAATCCAAGTGTGAGCTATTTCTTCTGGGCTACCATGGATTCCTTCTTGTTTCTTTGTCCATCTTTTCGAACTCAGACATTTCATAGATTTTAGTTTATTATTTTCTTGGTTGGGGTTGCATCCCCCTTTTCCATATACTTTAGAGTTTTGATACTTCGACTTTCAGTTTCTAGGAGGTTGTTTCTACATAGTTATTTTAATGATAATTGATTGAATTTACGAAAACTTAATCCTTTATTTATTTTGAAATGTTTTTTTATATTTTATATAATATGTTTGCTTCTTAATAATGATTGATGGATTAGACTAAGATTACTAATTGGTTCTCCCATCAGAGGATCAGTGTGGATGTCACTTACATCAATCTGAATCGTGACATTTTTCCCGAGGCATAAGGAAAATTTTGAAATAGAATAATATTTAGTTCATACAATAGAAACGATCACAATAGCTTATGTACAAAGAACGAGCAAAACCCCAATGGATTTTTGTTTGCTATATATATTTAAAATTACTAAACAAGTCCTTCTGAATTAATTTTATTTTTTAAGAATATCCATCTTTTTACTAATTAATTAATATATATATATATATATATATATATATATATAACCTCACTAAGTTAATACTAGATAAATTAATAATCTCTGTAAGATAATATTTTCCTCTGGTCTCGACTTGGGGCAATAGAAAAAATCACTTATTTCGATAAGATAATAAGATAATATATTTTCATAAGACCTCTATATAAATAAATGGTCCCATTATTATTATAAATTAATAATTCTTTAAAAGTACAAATATATCTAAGACAATTTAGTAAATGTGATTTTATTGTGTTCTATTTTTTGTTAAATTTTAAATCTAGTTGAAGTGCATCTCTAACTTTTCTTATTGCACCCAAAAGTTTGTTGTTATCTTTTCGAACTATACCATAAAATTGTGAAGAGTTGTAGATACGATAAGTGTTTCCTTACGCGTAACTGGTTCTAATGTATTGTATCATCTAGAACTTCATCATCAACATTATTTTTTTTATTTGTATCCACAATTTCTTCTAAGTTCTAGACCTCTGAATATGTATCATTTTCACCTGGATAATCCAATAGGTTATTGGCGTCCTTTTTATTGCGGTAACTGAGATTACTAATCATGACCTCAAGTTTATGAATAACGTTTTCACATGCGGGTTCATTCAAATTCTCTAAGATTTCATAATCCAAACAAATTTTGTAGTGTCGACAACAATTTATTTTTGTCTCTTGCTGAACACTTGTCGTCCAAGCCGGAATTACAAAATTGATAGCATCCAAAACATTAATCTTTTGTGGATTGGTTTCATGTTCCACTTCATAAAACGTTTTAATATCCTACAGTAATATTGGTTGTGATAATACATCTTGAAAATCTCTTACTATCCCAATACCACAAGATGGAATCTCAAAACACTCTATAAATTAATAATTATTAATTTATCGATTAAATAATATCCCTATAAATTAATAATATTTTATGGTTCTGACTATATTAATTTATAGAGGTTTTAATGTATATTGATTATGAACTACATATACAACGGCTAAATTAAATTTATAATAATAATAATAATACTTTTTCTTTCCTTATTTATTTTGATTATGAACTACATATACAACGGCTAAATTAAATTTATAATAATAATAATACTTTTTCTTTTCTTATTTATTTATCAAATATTATTAATTTGATTTCTCTTTTTACTTCTCATTTTTGACAAATCAAGGAAGGACAATTTATTTTTTTCCATTATATATACCCTCAATTTATTAATATTGAATTAATGTTTTTGAAAATGTAGTGAGTAAATATATTTGAGACTCCATCAATTAATAGGATAAAATGGTAAACTCACTATGTCAATCATTGTTTTCTTAATAGGTGTGTTAAGTCAAAATTTGACAAGTAAAAATGGATGGAGTGAGTACTTCCTTCGTTCCATATTAGTTGATCATTATACTAAGAATAGTTGTCTCATATTAGTTGTCCATTTTACTAAATAAAAAAAGTATTAATTTTGTTTTCTATAATACCCTTGCAATTGATTCTTTTTTTAAAGTGTTCATATTTATTGTAAAGTTTCTAAAAATATTTTTAAGAGGTAATTTAGTAAAATTATCTTATTATTTATTATTTCTTAAACACCGTGTAAAATAAAAAGTGACCAACTGAAAAGAGGGAGTAATAACTATAGAAGTTAATCATTACAGTCATGTATTTTTGTTGTATTTTTCAAAAGTGATCTAACTTTGCTTAATTAGCCTTTATTATCATTTTAGTCGTAAATACATAACTTTTAATGCTTATTTAATAACGTGAAAGTTATATAAATTTTTTAAAAATATATTTAAAATTAAAATAAGTACTTGGAGTTAATTAGGACCCAACATAACCTAACCTATTCATGTAGTTTTTGGTTTTTGGTATCTGATATCATTTGTGATTTATTGTGTTTAGGCAACTACACCTTGTTGTTATCGTTACCATTTCTTGCATATATGTTCCACACTACTTTGCTTTAGTTATCATGTTTTTCGTTTAATTACTCTTTTGATTTGCTAAGCAAAGGGTCTTTCATATACAAACTCTCTACCTCAACGAGATAGTAATAAAACTTGTGTATACTCTACCCTCTTCAGACCATACTTTGTGAGAGTTTACTAATTGAAAGTAGCTTGCGTTAGAAAAAGAAAGAATGAATTATCTTATTCAAAGTGAACCTAAAATGATGATGGTTATAGGTCTCTATCATGATTCAAAAGTTGTTCATAAACTTTGTATGTCATGATCAAAAGTTGGTCATAAACTTTGTATCTTGAAATCACATGCAGAATGCTCAAAAGAGAAGACATGTATCCCACAAATGTGGCTTTTGCAAGGGAGAATGACAACTTTAATTAGTTATTTTCGCCTTCATATAGTGGGCATTGCCTAATCTTGTAAAGCACATATATCCACCTTGTTAGGTTATAGTTATAAAAGGTTCACTACTTACGTTTAATTTTGATGATGCCAAAGTTTGGGAATTAAATTATTATGAAAGGGTTCAATTGTTAAGCTCATACAAGTCGTTTGGTATGTTGGACAAGCATTAGTCCTGAGATAAAATTTTGGTATTGACTTATTCCTTATTTGATTACTAACTTTGGGATAAGTTATATCATAATTAGTAATTTATATCGAGACATGATATCTCAGAGGATGGAATAATAGTATCAGTTTAATTATCTTGGAATAAAATAATAAAAATGACAAAAATACCTTAGAAGTCTCTCAACCCTTTTTTTCTACTAAATAAGATGAAGAATATTTTTATAACTGCTTAAATAAGGGCGATACGAACTCGTAAACTATTACCTATATATTATTAGATAAGCCTATGTACATAGTAAATAATTATCATTAGATTCAAACACATATAAACATTGGAGTATATTGAAATTTGAATACACCCTATACCTAGTCTAACGAATAATAAAGTGGCAATATATTTAATTTGTTGTGGGTTCTAATTTGAGTTATAATGAAACATTTTACATGAACAAATGCGTTCATTAATAATGGCGTAATCTATAGATAGAAAAAGGTCTCATGATGCCAAACTATTATGTTATTGAGAGAATTTAAATTCTTTCGTACAATGATTATATAACTCATTTATGCTAGAAGATATATAGATAGTCAAAATTATGCTAGTCCCACCTCTTTTTTTGAGATAATACACATTACACATTTAATTTTGTGGAACTACAACCACATTTTTAGTATACAATGAAGCAATTTGACAGCTAGTGCCATGTCTCATTGTAGCCAGAGTAAAAGTTGACCACATCCCACTCTAGGCTTTTTTATGACTATAGGATATGTTTGGTCATAAAAATTATATTTTATCGGTTTCAATTTATTTGGTTTGTATACTAAAAATATATTTGTCTTTTTACTTGTTCATGATTTTAGCAAATTAAGATAATTTTATTATTTCATTCAATACGATTTTTATCATTAAACAACTACATAAAATACTAGTACTCAAATTCAGATTTTCAAAGCATAATTCATAAGGTTAGTTTTGGTAAAATAAAAACCTCAAATAAATATTGTCTTAAGGGAAGTGTTCAGTCAATATGAGTGAAGTGATATGAAACATAGAGAGTATTCACTTTTTTCTGAAATAATTTCACTTTATTTGAAAATCAGTGTTTGGCATGAAAGTTCTAAATCCAACATAAAGTACGTTGTATTTCATATTTGGAAAACAACTTATAACTTTTTTTCCAGCTCACTTTTTTTCGTTTTAAGTTATATTTAAATACATTCAAACATGAACATTATTCTAAATATTCTCTTCACGCAAAATAATATAATCAAATACAAATCCATCTTCAGCTCTGACTCCATAAATTCTAAATAAAGTGTGCCTACTATAAGTTTGCTTTGGATTCTGTCAAAAGCTTAGCTATCATGTTTCTATGATCAGGTGGGCAAGTTTTGCATTTGGTGCATTTATTTCTAGAGGTGGGTCTATTCTTTTGGTCCCTTTCACTTACTCCTATCTTTCATTATCATTTCCTAGCTACAAATGCACAATACAAAACAAGTACTCTAATTTTCTTGATATGTTGCATCCTAATAATAATAATAATGTAGATTGGATTGGATGATTAACATTTTAGTAGTCGATGGTATACGATTAGAATTTTTCGTAAACAATATCACCTAATTAAGTTGAATAAAAATTTCCTTCAAAATCCGATGAATTATATGATTTTTCCAAAAAAGGTAGCCAATAATGTCTAGCTAGCTAGCAAATGGTCCATCTCCTTTTCCCCCAACAGGCAAGGCACGTTTTTTAGATCATCTTTTGAGCTATTATTTGCAAGAAAGTATGTAATTAAGAGACATGCCTTAAATTTGTTGAAAGGTGGTCTTTAATTAGCCAAAAGGCAGTAGCTTAGCCATAGCCACCCCAGGTGTCCAACTGGACATCCTTCGTCAGAAAATTACGTTGTATATATATATATATCTCAAATTCTACATTTAAAGGATATATATTTAAAGTTGGACACCATTGACAAAAGTTATGGCTTTGGCGTAATGATAATGGGTGTCCATTTGAATGAAGGAGTTCCGGGCTTGAACTCTAAACAACACAATATTTCTTTGTTTTATTTTGACAATTACACACCATTATTTTTGGATATCCTTAATAAAATTTCTGACCCCGCCACTATCAAAAGGCTGTGTCAAATTTCTACCTAACTATTTGTGTAGATAGTGGCTTTGATGATCCAATCATTTTCTATAAAGTCGATTGTTCCATTTGGATTGATTAGGACACATAAAGTAGAGGTAGACTAGAGCCATATTTTTTTTTGTGATCTACATTATTTATGTCCATGCTATAATCTATATCGTTAATTAAACAAGAAGTAAGATTGTCGAATTTAATAATACAAGTAATTTATTATGGAAAACAGCTTGCTCAAAAGAGTAAAAATATATTATGATCTACCCTCGTAAGATAAATTTGCCACAAGTATTCTACTAAGCTCGAGTGGTTTTTGAGTTATAATTTTGTAATCAAACTCTAGTATCTTTTACTTCTACGTACAATCAAATTAATTATACCAACCCTTTTGTGCAAGTGTAGTAATATTTTTGTGTTGAACTCATATTCCTTGATCCACACATTTAACCCATAGACCTATTTTTTCAAGAAATCCTTTTTGAACTTAGAATCTACTTGACAACATATGATCAATAGTTTTCTCCAATTATTTGTAAATTAAAGGACCTGATTCTTTAACTATGTGCGTAGAACTTCTATAACCCAATAATCAACATAACCAATTCATCCAAGAGACATGTTAAGGACTTGTTTTTTTGGAGTTATTTTAAGTCATCAAAATTAATTTCAGTTCACCTCAACAAATTCTTTCTTTTTGATGATGACAAATTCATATGCATTTTCAATATAAGAACCAGCTTGATTAACAACGTTGACTTTGCAAGATATAGATCTCACAAGAGTCTAGGGACTCACCTTTCACTCATTGCAACCCTATAATAAATGACTAAGCGTAGAAAACTTGATAGCTCATGTAACAACTGTAATGACCCTAAAGGTCATTTTTGGAAATTTTCATAAAATGACCATTTTACCCCTCCCGATAGTTGCCCCGAGTCCTAATTGTTGTATTTTCGAAGTTGGTTTGGAGGAAAATTGATGAAAAGTTGAGTTTTTAAGAGTTAAAGTTTGGTTAAAAGTGCTATTTCGAGTCATTTGGAGTTTCGAGACTTGAATTGGATTTCCGTTGATTCCGGCAGTTTTAGAATGTCGAAACGGGTCTATGAGAATTTACGAAGTCGAATTTGGAGTTAAAACGAAGATTTGAGGTCCTAAGTTGCTAAAATTGTGAAATTTTGATCAAGAGTTGACTTTGATCAACAAACGAGGTTTTGGTGCTCGAAATGGAATTCCGAGAGCACCGTTGGATTCAGGGGGTGATTCTAAGTCTAGAATGAGTCTTGGTTGAATTTTTAGAGGCCCCGAGTGCGTTTCGAGTTTTTGAGCCTAAAGTTAGTTTCTTGACGCCTTATCGGATACCGGGTCAAGGAGACCTCGAATTCAAATTCCGACGATTTCATTGAGTCCAAAATGTCATTTTCAAGCTAGTAGCATATTTGGTTTGTGTTCGGGAAGTGCCAAATGAGTTTTGGGTGAGCTTTTAAGCTTCTTGGATGCTTTGACACTATTTCAGCAAATTGTGGCAACTAAAGGGTTCATTATTAGTTTTAAAGGTCGAAAAATTATTCCGAAGGTTCTGAAATTTTGAGCATGAATTATAGGACTTATCTGCAAATTTTGGTGCATTTTCGCTAACCCGAGATTGGACTTTTATCGCAAATAAGAAATAATTGTTTACCGAGTAGAAATGATATTTGACTGGGCAAACGAGCATGAAATTGAGCTCCGATTGAACGAGCAGGTCCGTATCATTATTTAAGACATTTACAAAAAAGAATCGGGTCATTTCACTATCGTATGAGGAAATTACGGCCTTTTTAGTGAAAGATTAACTGCTGTTTTTCTGGTGCATAACAGCCATGTACTGTTATAAAAATCTCAGACTGTGTTCATTTGGTATTTTGAGCATATCGGGAGTTCTAGAGATCGGAATGGAGTGATTCTTACGGGTTTCTTCTTGAATTAATATGAGGGTTAGTATTCAATCTTCAATTCGACATTTTCTCATAATTTCTTTATCTGGTTTTTTTTCCTATCCGTAAATCTCTTGGGAAAAATTGGGGTTTTATCGATTTGGACTCCCTTTTTGATGAAAAAGGTATATTTACGATCCTTATGTTATGGGTAAACTGATTTTAACATAAAATTATTGATTCATCGATTATTTTCATCATATTAACCGCGTACAATTTGGACTTTCCCGGTAAAGTTAAAGTTTGATAAATTGAGAATTTCAAGGTCGATCTTAACTCCGTTTTTGATGAAATTTCATATTTGAACTTATCTAAGCATGGGTAAGATGTTTTTCAAGAGATATTTCATTTTCGAGTCGGGGTTTCGGATCCGAATATTTTAGGCTTCTTCAAGAACGTGGATTTTCCTTCAAATTGAGTTTGTGAATTGATTTCAACTCCGTTTTCAAATTGGTTTTCACCATTAGCTTCCAAATACTTTAAGGATCATTTTACATCAAAAATTTCCAGATTTGGGTATCGTTTTCCGGTATGAGACTTTTGGACCGTTTTGCCCTTTTTCCCTAAATTTCTTGATTTTGGTGTCATTGGACTCGAATTGTGATTGTGAATAATTGTTTGAATAGATTATCGTGATCCGGATTATACTCGGAAAGGAAAGGCTCAAGTCAAGTAACTTTTGGAGTTCGTTTTAAGGCAAGTGGCTTCCAAACTTTGTAAAACTCTTAGACTACGCATGACTACTTTCCTAATTGTGTTGGGGAGTAATGGGGATTGAGGATGGGTTTTATTTGTTGATTGAAATTGTTGTAAATGAAAGATGGGGAATAAAACGAGCTAAATGTGTTATATGTGACTTGAATTTGTTGAATAAGTCATGTGATAACTGATATTGAGGGGATAGAAGAGCATGAGTAGGCTATGATTGATACAGACATTGATGTTGAGACAGATGATGTGTAATACTATGATGTGGTCGTGATATGGTTGTGATTGAGACAGGTGATGTGTAATACTATGATGTGGTCGTGATATGGTTGTGATTGAGACAGGTGATGTGTAATACTATGATGTGGTCGTGATATGGTTGTGATTGAGACAGATGATGTGTAATACTATGATGTGGTCGTGATATGGTTGTGATTGAGACAGGTGATGTGTAATACTATGATGTGGTCGTGATATGGTTGTGATTGAGACAGGTGATGTGTAATACTATGATGTGGTCGTGATATGGTTGTGATTGAGACAGATGATGTGTAATACTATGATGTGGTCGTGATATGGTTGTGATTGAGACAGATGATGTGTAATACTATGATGTGGTCGTGATATGATTGTGATTGAGACAGATGATGTGTAATACTATGATGTGGTCGTGATATGGTTGTGATTGAGACAGATGATGTGTAATACTATGATGTGGTCGTGATATGGTTGTGATTGAGACAGATGATGTGTAATACTATGATGTGGTCGTGATATGGTTGTGATTGAGACAGATGATGTGTAATACTATGATGTGGTCGTGATATGGTTGTGATTGAGACAGATGATGTGTAATACTATGATGTGGTCGTGATATGGTTGTGATTGAGACAGATGATGTGTAATACTATGATGTGGTCGTGATATGGTTGTGATTGAGACAGATGATGTGTAATACTATGATGTGGTCGTGATATGGTTGTGATTGAGACAGATGATGTGTAATACTATGATGTGGTCGTGATATGGTTGTGATTGAGACAGATGATGTGTAATACTATGATGTGGTCGTGATATGGTTGTGATTGAGACAGATGATGTGTAATACTATGATGTGGTCGTGATATGGTTGTGATTGAGACAGATGATGTGTAATACTATGATGTGGTCGTGATATGGTTGTGATTGAGACAGATGATGTGTAATACTATGATGTGGTCGTGATATGGTTGTGATTGAGACAGATGATGTGTAATACTATGATGTGGTCGTGATATGGTTGTGATTGAGACAGATGATGTGTAATACTATGATGTGGTCGTGATATGGTTGTGATTGAGACAGATGATGTGTAATACTATGATGTGGTCGTGATATGGTTGTGATTGAGACAGATGATGTGTAATACTATGATGTGGTCGTGATATGGTTGTGATTGAGACAGATGATGTGTAATACTATGATGTGATCGTGATATGATTGTGATTGATGACATGTGCATATTCATTATTCATCCCATGTGTGAACTATCTGTTGCATGAGTTCTGAGACACTGATATGAGGATGGATGGATATGAGACACAGTTGAGACTAGCTCCGGCTAGAGATATATGAGATGGACTAGCTCCGGCTAGCGATTTGGATGCCGATGGGATCTGGTTCCGGCGGTGATACATGGTCCATGTGTGGCCCCCATGGGTTCTGATTTGAGTATTCAGCGCGGACTGATTACGTCAACAGATGTGTATCGTAGGACAGACATGCATCACGACTACATGACATCATTATTGCATTTTGCATCGCATTTGCCTTATCTTTGTCTGTGATGTGTGGATTGTATCGGTTTACCCTTCTTATGTGGAATTTGATCTACTTGCTCTTATTTGTTGATCTGAGGTTGATGAGGATATACTGTTGGTTCTGGCTGTTGAATATGATCTGTTTAGTATAGGTTGGTTGGTTTGCTGCTAGATTGAAGTTTCGGTGGTTCGGTTGGGATTGAAAGGAGTTGTTTGTAGCTGCTAGTTTTGCTTAGTTTAGAGTTACTTGCGAGTACCTGTGGTTTTCGGTACTCACCCTTGCTTCTACACAATTGTGTAGGTTGACAGCTCTCTCTCAGATTCGGCTTAGTAGTTTTTTTAACAGATTAAGCTTCGGGACATACTCGAGAGGTAGCGGTTCATTCCAGACATGCCCTTGAGTTATCTTTACTTTCAGTTTTGTTCTATTCGAGAACTATAATCTGAGACTTGTATATTTTTATTCGAATTCTGTATTTAGAGGTTTGTACATGTGACAACCAAATTCTGGGTAGTGTTGAGTCTTAATTAAAGTCTTTCGCTTATTTATTATCTTTTATTCTCGTATTTCTACTTCTCTATCGTTGTGGTTGGGTTACGCTGACGTGTCCGCTGGGAAATGGACACGTGCCATCACATCCGGATTTGGGGTGTGACAACAACCCAATTCACTAGTGATATTTTCTACTTTGGGCATAGGTCCGCACGACTTTAAACTTCATCACTAGTTGGTAAGGCATACTTATTTATATACTCAATATCTCTCCTATGTTTTTGTTGATGTCGGAATTCTTGTCTTAAGTTGGGGAGTCACATACACCCCGTCTATGGACTCAGCGTCCTCGTTGAGGTTTTGCCCACTATATAGGATTTGCCTAGACTCAGCACTGAGATTTGCCTTGTCTTACCAGGATTTGCGCAAACTCAGTTGAACTCTGGCCCACATCAACAAGGCTGACATATGAGTGACTTTGATACCATTTGTAACGACCCTGCCCGTTAGTAATATTGTCCGCTTAAAATCTAGGCCCGCACGACTTTAAAACATGTCACTAGTTGATAAGACATACTTACTTATATATTCAAAAATCTCTCCTATGTTTTTGTCGATGTGGACTTCTTTATCTTAAGTTGTGCATCACAATTCACGTATGTTTTCTACAAACATTAACATCGATACAACCTAATAGTCATAGGGACTAGGATCTTTGATCAATATCAAGTGCATGCCTTCCATGTATCAAGTTCACATTTTTATCTTCCCCTTTTTACATCATTGGAAATATATAAGGGAAAATGCATGGATTTCCCCTTAAAATTGTTTCGAAAAATCAGTTACACGCTTAAGATATTACGCCTATCTATTACACACCTTTACTATTTAAAAGTGAATTTATTAACCCCCTAAAATTGATGTGGAAAAATAATTTAAAAAAAAATAAAAATAGGCTCGTCAGATTTATTAAAGTGGAAAAAAAATAATCAAAATTCAGTTAGACCCACCCCACTCTCCACATCTCTTCTTCTTCACAATTCACCACCATCTTCTTCTTCACAATCCACCACCATCTTCTTCTTCACAATCCACCACCATCTTCTTCTTCTTCAACCTCACCCTCTGTTGGATTCGGAAGGTGATTAGGGCGTCATGCGGAAGCTTACAATTGCAAATAATATGATTGATAAATTAGACGACACATAAAACTATACTAAAAGACATAATATTATTATTTGATATGACCAATTGGCCTACATAATTAAAAACTAATAAAAACATTAAAACTGTAGAGAGAAAATCTCCCATAAACAAAACTATCTAAACAACTACATTGTGGATTCTATTGTGTTATACTATGAGAATAGGGATCTTCAATTTATAGATTTCCAAACATTTCCTCTAAAGGAAAGAATAAACCAAATATGGAAGAAAATTATATTTTCCTTTCAGAAAAAGTTCAATTATTTATGGTAATACTTTGACTTTTCTTTAAGGAAAAAAATAAACTTCAAATAAGGAAAGAAAATCAGGGCAAAACCCTAACACCCTCGTGAGGAAGCACATTTTTCTCTCTTTCTTTTAAACAAAAATCTCTCCTTTTTCCTTCTTCAACTTCTTCTCAACTTTCTTAGCAAATTACTTATCATCAATCTAAGTTTTGTGGGTTTTGATTTGTGTTTGTTAACAAAAGATTTCTTAATGTCATCGGCGGGATGAAATTTTGGGGGTTTCTTACCCGCTGCAGCTATGACGGGCTTTTTGGAGAGAACGGGAGAATTTTCCATTCCATAAATCAGCTCCATGTTTTGATTAGTGTTCTTGGCGGCCATTGTTAAAATTTTCCTCTTATTGTAATTTTGCTATGAAGAAAATATAATTATTAGAGAATTTTAATAATTAATTGGAAATTAATTAGTGTAAATTATAGTTAACAAAAGAAAAATTAATTAAAAATAAAAAAGAATATAACTTTTTTTAATTTCTGACATGGCGTTGACATGGCACTGATGTGGTAGCGAGTGTAAATACACCACATATTGTGAGAGTGATGTTACACGTCTACTTGGGTAAATAAATTCACTTTAAAATAGTAAAGATTTGTAATAGATTGTCATAATAATTTCAACGTGTAATTGACTTTTCGGGACAAGTGCAGGGGAAATCTATGCATTTTCCCAATATATAATGTTAGTCAAGTTAAATGTGAAATTACGCAATATCAAACTTATGGCCACTGAATTTACACTAACATAAACATAACACAAGATTGAGTTAGATATTTTTCAACATGTTAATCCAATAAATATTTTTAACATAACTAATCATAGAGATTCAAAAATGTGCTCTTGATCAATTCAAACTCCAAGCGGTTCTTTCTAAGTGCTCCTCACTTAAGGCTTTGGTGCAAATAGTATTGGTGTAAATTGAAATTTTATTTATGAATTTCAAATTATGAATATGAAAATTGATGTTTGTGACTGCTCTTTTTTTAAAAAAATAGTGATTCATATATTTGTTAATTACACATCAATTGAATGTAAATATTAAAAGCATCAAAAGTAAGTCAATAATTGAGTGTTCTGATATCAATTCGAGAGTCGAATCATGAAAAAAAAATTAAATAATTTTCATGATTAATAATATTTGAGCTTCAAATTTTAAAATTAACTTAACTGGATATTACTTTAAAAGTTTGGACATATCTTAAGGAGCTTATATATATATCTTAAATGATTTGTTGAAGATAAAGGTAATTTTGAGTGGCAGTTAATGGTGTATATCTTGAGTATATTTATGTACCGCAATGTATAATTTTATGTGTAACATGTATATATCATATGTAATATCATGTACAACAATATTATGTGCATGATATACATATAATATATAATGACGTATAAAAGATACAAATGTATACACATGACATACATAAGATTGATTTTCTTCAACTTTTAAATTCAATATGAAATTTGACCCTAAAAAGCTCATCAAATTTGTTCAAGTCTCTCTTAATTTAAAATTAAAATATAAGCTCCTATCTTATGTAGAAACTGAGAAAATCAACACCCTGTGATCACAAACAATCGAATTCCTCCATTGATGAACCTTGAGTTCATAGAAGAAGAAGAAGATTCTGGAAGAACTACATGAAGAATGTATTTCATTGAATGTGAATTAAGGGAACAACTATTACATGCGATCCTATATATATAGATACACAAACTAAGAGCTAGCTAACAACCTATACAAAAACTAGTGTCCCTCTAATTAACTCTAACTAACAGTGAACAATACTAACTAACTTTGTGACTAGTTAACAGTAATAACTAATTTATATTCTCATCACCCCTCCCCCCCTCCCCTCAAGTTGGAGGTAAGGGAGTTTACAGACAACTTGTTTAATAGTGTAGTATGCTTAACTCCAATCAGAGCCTTTGTAAAAATATCTTTCAGTTGTGATTCTGCGCAAATGTGATGAAGTGTGAGTAGACCATGTTGAAGTTTATCCCTAACAAAGTGGCAATTGATTTCTATATGTTTGGTCCTTTCGTGAAAAACTGGATTCTTGACAATGTGTACTGCAACTTGGTTGTCACAGAAGACCTGTATTGGTAAGGGGCATTGTACATACAATCCATTTAGTAACCTTTCAAGCCATACCAGTTCACCTACTACTTGTCTCACAGCTCTGTATTCTGCCTCTGCAGAGGATAATGAAACTGTGGCTTGTTTCTTAGACTTCCATCTGATAGGACTGTCACTCATAAGCACTAAATAACCACTAACTGACTTCCTTGAATCAGGACAAGCAGCCCAGTCTGAGTCACAATATGCAGTGATGTTAAGGTCAGGGTTGTTTGAGATGAAAATTCACATTGTAGGATCTTGTCTCAGGTATCTAAGAACATGATAAACTGCCTTTAAATGTGGTTCCCTAGGTGTTTACATGAATTGACTAAGGTGTTGCACGCTATAAGCTATATCCATCCTAATATTTGTAAGGAAATTAAGCTTCCCTACCAACTTCCTATAATGAGTGGGATCTGATAATAGTTTTCCATCAGTGGCCCTCAATTTTTAAGTGTAATCAAGTGGTGATGCAGGAACCTTGCAGTTCAAAGAGTCAAACTCCTTTAGCAGATCAATAATGAACTTCCTTTGTGAAATAAGGACACCATCAAGTCTGTATAATATTTCTAATCCCAGGAAGTAGTGCAGTCTACCAAGATCTTTTATTTTGAATTGATCATTCAAAAAGGATTTCAAAGAGTTGATTTCCTCCTGATCAATTCAAGTTAGAATCATATCATCTACATAAATGGCAACAAACACTAAAGAGTTTCCCTTCCTTTTATGAAACAGTGAATAATCACTATCTGAATGTGTGTATCTTTTTTAACAAAGGCAGCTGGCCAGCTTGTCATACCATTGCTTACTAGCTTGTTTTAAACCATACAATGACTTCCTCAATTTTCATACCACATTTTGACTGTCCACAGCAAGACCCTGTGGCAATTTCATATACACTTCTTCATTCAAATCACCATGAAGGAAGGCATTATTGACATCTAGTTGATACAAATTCCACCCCCTCTTGACAGCCAAGGTGATGAGGGTCCTAACAGTAGTCATCTTAACCACAGGAGAGAAAGTTTCATTGTAATCTATTCCAGCCTGTTAAGTGTACCCTTTAACTACCAGCCTGGCCTTGAACCTTTCCACACTACCATCTGCTTTGTGTTTGATTTTATACACTCATTTACAACCAATTGCATTCTCTCCTTAGGGCAGAGGAACCAGTTCCCAAGTATTATTTGCATATAGTGCTTCATATTCTTGTGGCATTGCTTTTTGCCAAACAAGATGCAAGACTGCTTCATCATAAGAAGAAGGTTCACAATCATGTGAAATGGTTTCAATCAACTGTTGACTATCAGAACACAAAGAAGTGAAGCAAACACTATCATGGTTGGACATAAAAGAGGTGAGAGAGTGATGTGAACTTAAGGTATATGAAGAGGAGTGCAGGTTAGGTAGAGTGTGATTATAATGTTTCAGGAAGTTAGGGGTATGAAATGACCTAGTTGTTCTTCTAAGGGTGATGATGTAGGTGCATGTATGGGTTGTGAGGTGATTAATGTGTTGATGTGAGGTTGAATATCAAGAGTTGTAAGGGAGATTGTGTTTTCATCAGTGTTAGTGATTACTTGATCTGTACTGAATTCATGAGATGTGTTAATGTCCAGTGATTCATCATTAGAAAAAATGCTTGTCGAATTAGGCATGCAAGTCAAGTTGTTGGAGTGTGAAATATGAGTTTTAAAACATAAGGAAAGCTAGAACCATCAAGAACCAGCACAAAAGGAAACACAGACTCATGAAAAATAACATCTCGGACTCTTTTGGTAGCTAAATTTAAAACCTTGTATCTTTTTGTATTGAAAGGATAACCAACAAAGATATGTGGTGTTGCCCTTGGCTCAAACTTAACTTTATGAGTTTTCAAAGTAGTGGGGAAGCATAGGCAACCAAAACTTCTAAGATGAGAATAGGTAGGTTGTGTATGGTACAACAATTCATAAGGAGTTCTATTCTGTAAAATCTTGGAAGGCAATCAATTAATGATGTATGTGGCTGTGAGGACACACTCTCCCCAGTATTTCATGGGCAATTTGGACTGAAATAAGAGTGCTCTTGCTGTTTCAAGAAGGTACTTGTGTTTTCTTTCAACTACACCATTTTGTTAAGGTGTGTAGGGACAAGACTTTTGGTGTATTATGCCTTTCTCTTGGAAAAAATGAGTGGCTTCAGTAAAGGTGAATTATAGACCATTATCAAACCTGATAATTTTAGTTTGGTCTGAAATTGGTTTTCTACAAGTGACACAAAAGCTTTGATTGTTTGTAAGGCATTACTTTTACACCTTAGCAGTTGTGTCCAAGTTGATCTAGTGAAGTCATCTACCATGGTCAAGAAATAATGATAACCATCATGAGTAGAAATATGGTATGGTCCCCATAGATCAACATGGAGCAACTAAAAAACTTTGGTGGTGTTGGTTGTACTTTCTGGAAATGGCATTTTAGTTTGCCTAGCCATAGGGCATATGGCACAAGTAAACGGTTGTCTAGGTGAGAAATGAATAGGTATAGTTTGGATGCCTCTTATCTTTACAAAAGGTACATGGCCTAGTCTAGCATGTCACAAAAGTTCATCTCCATGATAGTTATCAAACCTAACAACAAAGAAAGAACAATCAGTAATATGACATGGAGAATCAAAACTAGAACAAACATCTTTATTGATAGAGAACTATTGTTTTACAATAGATGGTGCTGAAACATCATTACATTTGATTAAAGAAGGAACTTTATGACAATGACTTGAAGAGGCATGAGATTTCCTGATGCCAATAGGAGTTGGACAACAATTATGACACTTTGAACAAAAGAAATACAAACCATTCTTGGCTCTACCAAGTTCCAGAGGGCTCTTCAGAGAAGGGCCATATAGTAAACAAGAGACACTGTTAAAACTTGCTATACACTTGAGTTGAAACACCAAACAATGAACTAAAATTAGATTGAACTTGAAACTAGGTACAAACAACACTTTCTGCAGAGTCAAAACTGGACTTAAACAAACATCTCTAATTTCAATCACTTTAACTTTGTAACTATTTGGTAAACTGATAAGGAAAGATGATGGCAGTGGTCTAATGTTTGTGAGTGTGTCTTTATTATAGGTCATGTGATGTGATGCTCGTGAGTCTATGATTCAAGAATCAACAGTTAACTTTGCACATTTACAAGAAAGATCACTTATCTCAGTAATAGAGGAATAGCAAACAAGTATACCTACAAGGTTCACAGCTCCACTTAACATGTTATCTGAATTATTTGTAGTTCCATGTCCAACCGAGATTAAGCAGTTGTTCATACTGACTTTTGGACAAGTTCAATGGCATTTGCCTCTTCAACCCAGAGTCCTCTTCACAATGACTCCCATCACTCTCAGAAGTACATGCATTTGCAGCAGAGACAACACTCTTTCCCTTTGAGAATTTAAAATTTGGTGGATATCCATGAATCTTATAAAATCTGTCTTTTGTATGACCTATCCTCCTGAGAAATCACAAAACAAAAAAGTCCTGATGGTACTGCAGTTTCCTCTAAACACATTTGTGTTGTTTGAATTTCCAGTTGTTCCTGCATTTTCTCTAGATGAATTATAGTTGGTTTTGGGTCCTTCTTTGGTACCTGCATTGTGTAAGTTGAAGCAAACGCATTCAAGAAGGTTGAATCCAAAGTAGTGTGGTTATGAGGCTTCACTTCTCTCTGTTTTTTCCTCTTGAGACAATATCGCAAAAGCTTGTGCCATGCTAGGCAATATGCTCATCATGAGAATGTTTCCCCTTATGGTAGTATACATTTCATTCAGCCCCATCAGGAAGTGTATAAGTCTTCTATCCTGTTTAGCCTTGACTAATTTAACCTTTCCACCACAAGTGCACACACAGTTGCATTGAGAACCTACATCAACAGTGCTCATTTCTTCCCAGATTTTCTTCATCCTCATATAATATCCAGTGATATCCAAGGTGCCTTGGACAAGATCATTTATCTCATTTTGAAGTTGATACAACTTACAACCATTGGTTTGGTCATACCTCTCCTCCAATTCACTCCACAATTCTTGTGCATGACTAACATATTGTAGGCTATCTCTTAGATATGGTGATAGGGAATTGAGAATCCAAGAGGTTGCCGTGTCATCACACCTTTCCCACTACTGAAAACTAGGATCAGTAGGATCAGGTTTCACAATTTTTCTATTGATAAATCTCGTTTTACTCTTGACAGACAAAGCTCTAAGAACAACTCTCCTCCAAGATCTATATCCAGTACCATAAAAAACAACAGGCAATAGAGATGAACTTACATTCTTAGATGGATGCAAGTAGAAAGGGCTAGGAATGTCCATCCTAACAGTGGATGTAGAACCAGTCTGAGTTGGCTCAACTTGGTTATCAACCATGGTGAAATCAGATCGCGATGGAATTCAAAATACAATTTGAGCAGCAACAATTGTAACTCAAAATTGAAAGAAAAACTTGAAAGCAAAATCGAGAACAGGAAAAAAAAAGGAACAATGTCGATTTGATTATCAATAATTTGAAAACTCAAAATTCAACCATGAACTCGATATGAAAAACTCACAGACTAATATGGATGCAGAAAAAAGAGCAGGATCTATGTCCAGTGCTCTGATACCATGAGAAAATCAACACTCTGTGATCACAAACAATCGAATTCTTCCATTGATGAACCTTGAGTTCATAGAAGAAGAAGAAGAAGATTCTGGAAGAACTATATGAAGAATGTATTTCATTGAATGTGAATTAAGGGAACAACTATTACATGTGATCCTATATATATAGATACACAAACTAAGAGCTAGCTAACAAACTATACAAAAACTAACGTCCCTCTAACTAACTCTAACTAACAGTGAACAATACTAACTAACTTTGTGACTAGTTAACAGTAATAACTAATTTATATTCTCATCAGAAACACTTTAAAAATAAAATAAAAACTCGAACACCAATCTATAGGAAACAATCAAGAAATTACTAAATCATTTGTGCTTCAAGCTTTCTTCAAATTCATTAACAGAAATAATCATTAGTTAAAGTATTTCATAATCCACGTTTCTTAATCAGAAATCAACTCCCATATTTCATAATCCACGTTTCAAACTAAAAAAATTGAATTATCAAAAAGTTAATTTGTTAAAAGAACTTTAAATTTTCAACTTTTTTATATATATGAAGTCGTCTTAAAATTCACCTTAAATTCTCCTAAATTTTTTCCAAATATTAGTAAAATTAATATTCAAACTTCTTAAGATATTTTCAATCCAAGTACAAAGAAAAATAAAACACTAGAAAAAATATAACTACTAACAAGTAAAGCAATGCAAAACCTACTAAAAAAAATCACAGTAAGAACAACAAAATAGTGCGATAATCAAGATACAATAAATAACAGACAGTGATAGCTATTAAAAATACTTTTAGTACATCCACAAACACCAACGAATCTAAACCCTCAAAAAATACAATAACACTCAACTACGTACTAATTTTTTACCCCTGTCATATCATATGGTGCCAAATTCTCTTTAAAATTGAGCAATACGACATGGGCCGGGTCAATGTTTAATTAGCATACATTTCAAATAGACATGAAATGGGCCCAAATCCATTATTTTCATTTTCCGGATCAGTATTTAACCTCATTCTGCCCCATTTGGGCACAAACTTTTTCCGGTCACTAGGGTTTTCCGTCTTCTTCGTAAAAGGTAAAGCTTTCTAGTTTTGATTTTCTGGTTAAATTACTGTAATTTAGGGTTTTCATTGTTGCTATTATCTCATTTTCTGATTAGAATGATGGTCAATTTTTTCTTTTGAGAAAGTAACTAATTTCACAAATGTAGCTATGCCTGTAAAAATGCTGTTTTTCCCTATTTATTGAAATATTTTCAAAATTAGGGTTTAGTTGGTAAGGATTTACGATATGAAGAGTTAAAGCATTTGAAAACTAGGGTACGCACTTTTTGATCGATTTCTGATAACATGGTTTTGTTTGGGTTCTGTCAGGTTTTACTGGAGGTGAAGATGAGGCCTATTTTTGTTGGGAACTTTGAGTTTGATACTCGTCAGTCAGAACTGGAACGGTTTTTCTCCAAGTATGGAAGAATAGAGCGAGTCGACATGAAATCTGGTATAGCTTAAGATTTTCTGTTTTTTCTAAATGATTTAGCTAGTTGGGGTTTGATTACTTGTCTTATGTTGTACATGCTGATTTAAGAAGCAAAGCTGGAATAAGTTCGTGGCCCGTCCTGGGGGTTAACTTGGGGTTTTAAGTTTCATGGAGCTCACACTCTATATACGAGTGTGCACTTTATGTGTTGGATAGGGGGTCTTCTGGGCATGCCTGGGATTGTCTGTCCGAAACTTTCCATTTCAATTACTTTAAGTATATGGTTACAACTTATATGTGAGAATTGTTTTTCTATATTAGTAATTTCTTTGTGTGATCACAATCCTTGCAATTCTTGGTTCATAAAGGCTAGTAGATTTTTAATGGTTTCATTGTATGGAGTTGTTATTTAATGAGTTTCATTTCAACTGTATGAATTAATGACTGAACTTGCATGATAATTTTTTGTAAGCAAGTTCTTGTATGCTTGTCTGATAGCATTAGGGTCTTTTGGTTCTGGGATCTTATCTAATCATTGTCTTGTTTAATCATTTCGACCTTGGAAAGTATGTACTTATTTGAGGTGTATTCTAGGTTACAGTTTTTTACCTTTTGGGATAGTCGACTATAATTATTTTGGTTAAACAAACAGCATAGCTATATGACCTGTGTCTGTAGCATGTAGAAATGCTATGCCTGAGTTGTCAAGACATAATGTGGAACCAAACATTCATTTGGAAAAGATCTCCACATTCAAGTGTTTATTTTGCCGCAGGCACATCTACTAAGGAAAAAGAGCTTCTATCATGGCTCAACACTTCTCTGCCCCTATCTGCCTGCCTGCTCTCCTCCTTCTCACTGATGGAATTGTTCTGAATTTCTTACATCGATCTTCTGTCATTCACTTACTTCACTACTCATGTTGCTTATCACGAGAATGATCATGGTGGGATCAGTCAGTTCATCATGCCATGCCTACCACTACTAATAAAGGGGATCAATGAATTATATCATGCCATGCCTACCAATTCTGAAATCGTGCTCTGAAATTGGTGATGCATGCTTAGCAATGACTACTCAGACCTGAGTTTTAAACCTTTAATAAGCCTTCATCACCTTGACCATCATCATCATCATGATCTAGTTCATGCAAGGCCCTCTACTTCCTTACTTTCCTCAAGTCCTCACATAATTGCAGGTGTTGTACGTTATTTAATTTCTAAAGGAGATGAGAACTTTGATTTAGCTGATGTATACTCTACCAAAAAGATTTTAGATCCCATGCCTTACTGTTCTTTCGGCCTTATAATGAAGTCTTTACAACTACTACAGGGTATGCTTTTGTCTACTTTGAGGATGAGCGAGATGCAGCAGATGCAATCCGTGGGACTGACAACATGCCATTTGGTTATGAAAGGCGCCGGCTGTCCGTGGAATGGGCAAAAGTAATGTTTCCATCTCCATCCTTCCTAAATTGAGAAATGCAATCTGTTAGACATTTCCTCCCCGAAAGGCAGTGCAATTTGTTAACAATTGTCATCTTATTTAATTAATTATGACTTTGTTTGTTTTGACAGGGTGAACGTGGTAGGCATCATGATGGCCCCAAGTCTGGTGGAAACCAGAGACCAACCAAAACATTGTTTGTAATAAATTTTGACCCTATTCGTACTAGGGTTCGAGACATAGAAAAACACTTTGAACCTCACGGCAAAGTCCTTCATGTTCGCATCCGCCGCAACTTTGCATTTGTGCAGTTTGAAAATCAGGAAGAAGCCACAAGAGCTTTGGAGTGTACACACATGAGGTTATTAGATATTTTAGTCTATTGCTTATATTTGCAATATTCTGTCTGTTTGTTTCCTAACAAGAAGTGAGTTACTAATGCATTTTGCAGTAAGGTCCTGGATAGAGTGGTTTCTGTGGAGTATGCATTGAAGGATGACGATGAGAGGGGGGACAAATATAACAGCCCAAGACGAGATTATGGCAGGCAAAGGGATATTCCTTATCAAAGGTCACCAAGCCCAGTGTATCGTAGGAACCGACCAAGTCCTGATTATGGCCGACCTCGGAGTCCTGTTCATAATGGTCCATCATATGACAGATACAGGAGTCCTCAGTATGGAAGGTATCGCAGGTAGTAAAAACTAAATCCTTTTTTTCCTGTTTGGCCATTAAACTGTCTTAACAACATTTCTTGATGCAAGTAGGTAACACTTGTTGACGTTTTCCCTTTGTATTTTTCAGCAGGTCTCCTGTCCGGAGGTCTTGAACTTGAGTCGGTTCATTATCTGGGAGAGCTTGTGCTGTCATAATGTAAATGCTTGATGCAGTCTGCTTGTGTAGGAGAAAGATCTATCTTTTATCAGTGTAATGGATTAGCTGTTGCGTTTTGTTGCTTTAACTTAGTTGACTGTAGTTTATGAATTTAGCTGTTGGAACATTGTGTAGTAGTAGTATCGCATTGCCTATGAATGTTGGAGACCATTTGGTATTAGCTCATAGATAGGTTTGGTTGGAAACTTTTGCTCAAGTACATAAAATCTGAAATGCGATAAAAATGGGATTGCTACGTTCATCCTTTTTTAAGTTGCTCTATTTATTCTATTATTTTTATGTCGCATTGAATGTGTTGCGATGACAACTTGTAGCTAAATGAATTGCCTAGTAAGCACGTTATAAGTACGAAAAAATTCTAGTGGTTATACATGAAATGATATAGTTACCCCCAAAGCTGAGTTATTAATGTCGTGGTAAAGATTAGACCTCGCAAAGTTAGTGTGGAAGTTCGAAGAAAATATTCTCAGCATCAATACTTTTCTATTCCACACGATTTTCTTCCCTTGGAATGACTTATCCTTACTGACAAACCTTTTTTCCTTATGGTGACACTAATTACCCCCCACCCCCTAATTTTAATAGGATTATTTACAGTTAAATAAATGTCTAAGACTTGTTTTCAATTAAAAATCTCAATTATTTTTCTTTCATTGTTAAATTGAGTGTTCAATCAAATAGTGTCAGTCTAGCTAAAAGGGGTGGGGGTGGGGGTTGTGGGGTGTTCTGCAACTGATGTTGAAACAGGGAAACTGCAAAATGAAATTCAAGAGCACCATAGAGTGCTGAACTTTCTTTAGAACAATGAATCGTGTAAACAAGAAGGAGAAAATGGAAATAGAAAGCCTTCAAGGATTAAAACCCTAAATAAGGACATAATTAAGGAAAGTAGCAATAATGAAGTAGATGAAAACGATAAGGAAGTAAGAATCTATATTCATATCTTAATAGGAAAAATAATAATTTTGGACGATGTCTTCCTATTTACATCAACTTTGGGTGGCACTATTATCTGCTCGACCTATATCCAACTAAATAATCGAAATTCGTGCAGACATAGCATTTATTTAGAAAAAAAGGGAGTGGGGAGGGTGCATATTTTAGGGAAGTTGGTCAAACTTGAAGTAGGCTTATGTTGATATTGAGAATTGAGATAAACTTTTCATCTCAATTAGAAACAAGTAACTTCCAAACTTATTACATACATTGAGAAGGAATGGAAATATGGAATGAACAAATATGACTTAACATTCAATCCATAATACATATGATATTTAAGACTTCTCATAATCTTTTTTTTCTCCATTTCATTGTTTTGGACAGACAATTATGATATATTATCAACAAGATGATTTTGCTAACTCTCTTTGAAGTGCTTTATCAAGCCATACCTCAGCATCTTGCATCATTTCTGGACTAAGTCTAACCATAAGAATACAAAATTCTGTTTCATTCAATGCTCCATCTCCATCTAAGTCTCCTTCTTTTACCATAGCCTCTGCATCTTCTCTGCTCATCCCTTCCATCCCTAAAAACCCCGAATTCTTTTGTAAGCTCACGGATGTGATCAAGCCATTTTTAGGGTCTGCTAGAAGCCTGAATCCACCACATAGCTCCGCGACAAATGCCTCCACATCTAATTTTTCAGCCATCACGGGTAACAAGTCTTGATATTCTGTTGTTGCTTCGCAAACTTTGTAATTTTCCATTTCTTCTTCGTAGTTTGTACCTAGGACAAAGTTGGATGTCAACAACTGGTATGAATGAAAGTTTCTATTAGCATAAGAAATGTTGAGAACTCTATTTATAGTGCTAAAATTTCTTGTAAGGTTTAATGGGAAAGTTCCCTTAGAATTTTAAATGTAATTAGTAATTATTTTGGTGAATATTATGGAAGTATTAAGTAATATTGTTACATTGTCAAGTGGAGAGAATCATTTATTTAGGTAGGATAGGTAAAAGAGAGTGGGGATGGGCTATGTCCTATGGTTCATATTAATTCATATGGAATCAATGAATGGATGGTTTATGTAGGGACTCTAATTTTGTTAAACTAGTTTTTTATTGGGCAAGTTACATATTTAGTAGCTGATTGATCAAAATAATTATATTCGCTAATTAAATATATATATTTTTCATATTTAAAATGTATACTTAATGCATATCTTATAAAAATATATATTTACTGACTATTATTTTGATAGACGACTATACAATATAATTTTTCACTTTTTTTCTTTTCTTTAAATAAGTTATTTTTTTTGGAGTTGTTTACGCTACCTCTCTTTTATATCTAGATTCTAATCTATAGGTGTGGCTAACACTAAGTTGTTTTATTCAATTCATATTAAGTTTCTAAAATTACATAAATGTACTTGCCAACTAAATGACTTTTCTTTCCTTAACATTGAAAAAGACTAAAAAAGATTCACAAAATATTTTGTAAACTACCCAACTTAAATATAAAATTAATATAACTCCATAATAAGGATTGTACAAAAAAATTTAACAGATTAGTCTCGTGTTTGTATAATTGTATTCTTCATTTGCCAAAAACATTACATATTGATTTACTTTTCTACGAATATGTTTATTGATGACCTTGTTGGATAATACATATAACATATGTTTTCTATCGAGCGATAATAACGTCGATATAAAGAGTCTTTTATATAATTAAATTTTGAATTCGTCACTGTCAGAGTGAAACTTCTAGTCGTTTCCAAGTTGTCAACAGCATATATCGATCTTATTATATCGTGTAGGATAGTTTATTTGATGAGGGTTTCTAGGAAGGTTCATAGGTGGGGGATCTTCAAAGTGACTTGTGATTTTTAATTTAGCTAGATGTCATAAGTGTTCTCTTTCTTGGAAGTTTCCATTTGTCTCCATCTATGTATTTATGTATTGTGTGGCCCATGCCCCAATTATTTACGTGTTTCATACGAAGGAAAATATTTTTCTGAAAAATAAGTAGTTTCTTACTCATTTTTCAATATGCATATTAAGAGCATGTTATAAGTGATATTGCAAAATATTATGAGAGTGGGAGTTCGAGAGAGGCGGCTGGCAGGGGACGAAATAGTCAATGGATGTTAGGGGTGTTGATTGTTGAGTGGATGAGGAAGAGACAATTAACCTGAAATAACAGACTCAGTTATAACTTGTTTTCTTTGTTTTCATTATAAAAGTTGTTTTCTTTATTTGTACAAATTTGTTTTCCTAAAGAAAATATTCTTTTCAAAATATTTTGATTAATCAAACGAAAACATATATCTTTTTGTTTTATATAATTTGATCAACACTCTTAAAAGATGAGTGATAATCGCTTATAGATAGTGAGAATATTAGTAATACTAAAAAGGACAAATTACTTAACTACACTCCTTTACGTACCTTAATATCCATTTATCACTACTTATTTCAAAATTTTCAAAAATCCCTTATGTACATGTATCCCGTGCACAACGCTATGTATCCCGCTATGTGGAATGTATCAAACGCTATATATCCCGCATGTATCCCGTGCACAACGCTATGTATCCCGCTATGTGGAATGTATCAAACGTTATGCATCCCGCTATGTGGAATGTATCAAACATAATGTATCCCGTGCACAACGCTATGTATCCCGCAAACATCATTTTTAAGGGATTTTTGGTAAATAGAAAACTAGAAGGGATAGGATGTTATTTGGTACTTATAATATGTGGTTCCTATAATTTATACATATAAAAATAAAGGGTGTTTACTTGGTACAATATATTAAAATTATACACTAAAGTCTATTAGCTTATTTTATTAAAATTAATAAAGATAAAATTTAAATAAAATATTTAAAAGTTATATGATGGTTTATTGGTGATGAAAATGAGTAACGATAATGATTGAGAGTGCTAATTAAGGATGGAAGTGGCAGTTGTGGGGAATAGCTAAGTAGTGGTTAAAGGGATAGTTACGACCGATAATTATGGTGAATTATATTTATCATAGTAATAACTTATAACAATGAGGGACGGCTTACACATAATAGTGGTTTAATGTCAAAATTTGAAGAAGGCCTTAAACTATAACATATATCTATATATCCCCTAGTGTTCGTAAGCACTAGGAAGAGCTTGGAGTCATCTATAGGATAAACCAAATAACCAAATGGTTGATGGCTCTTAGGAAACTGGCCGGACTTTACTATCAACAATAAATTAAAATGGAAAGAGGCCAGCTTTTCCCTTGTATCTGTGGAACATATATATGGTTAGCTAGAAATGAGAATCTTTATAAGAATATTAGTCCCTTAGCTTTCATTCATGCTATGGAATATTTGGCCTTAACAGAAAAGGCTGATAATTAATATTAGTCTCACAAATGGGAACCACCCGTTAATTAATGGTTACAAATTAAACACGGATGGCTCCTCCTCCTAGAAGAGGAGGGAGGCACAAGGGACGCAGAGGGGAATTGGATACCTTATGGAAACAAACAACATCAGAGCACAACTCCTAGCCTTGCTACAAGGACTACAAATAGCAATCGATCAGGAGGAAACTAATACCTCTACAAATATAAATGTACATTTTAAACTTTATTGCTAATGATCATCCTTAATATTCTATTTGATTGCAGGGTTCTTCTTCACCAGCTATCGGGAAACTAACAGTGTATGTAGCAGACACACTTGCGAAGGAGGGGGCCATTATGCAGTCAACTAACTCCAGCTCTTTTTGACAAGTTCCACCCCTGTTTGTTTTGAAGAAAGTTGAAGCAGACAAGGCTGGAACTCGTTTTGTTAGGCTAAAACGGCCAAAATCTTTGTTATGTATTTTTAATTATTAAAATTTGAATTAGATTCAAACATTTATTAGATCATACAAACAAATAACGCATTATAGTTATATATTTCCGTTTATACATGTTAAAACCTTTTTTAGACGTATAACATGCATATGTTTAAAATACAAATTAAATTAGAAAGAGAACTTTCTAATAAGTATATGGGTGAAAATGATATCTACGAATATATTCCTGCCAAAGTGGTGGCTTGTTTTTTCCACCATTATTATTTGCTTTACGTGAACAGAGTCTTAGAACGATAATAAAATTATTTTCGTATAAGTTATAGATTACGAGTACGAGTTATGAAAATAGTCACTAATATCAATATTAATTAGGGTATGCTGTCTACATCACCCCCTATAAGGTCCCGCCCTTTCCCAAATCCTACAAACAATGAATATTTTATGCACAGAACAGTTTTTTGCCCTTTTCCTTTATTTGCATTATGTCTGAGAATACGTTAGAAAACGAAAAAGGCTTGTTTTCTTATCTAATTGTTTCATATGGTACATTCTCTATTGATAATAATCACATCAATTTGAGAAATTATTTGCAATTTTGGCCTCTTCTTTCTTTGCCCGCAAATGGAGAATATTAATAGGAATTTCTTGTAATTAAATGGAATTTCTACATGTTTATCTTCTTGTAAGTTGTAATATTCTTATCTTTTATTGTACAATTTCTTTCAAAAGTGAATATGAAATTCTATATACTTTTTATTGAACTTGTGTTGTCCCAATAAGTTTCACATTTGTCTAATATAATATTTGGTTCAATTGCTACAAGAAAGTAAGGTAAAGCAAAAATGAACCTTTTGACTTTGGTGATTTCTCTGCTTTTGATAGTGTGCAAACTTATAGGCTCATGGCTACAAAAAAGGCAAAGACGAGAATATTGCATATAAATAGAAAGATAGACAGTGCTCTTGTGCGGGCGAGAGTATTAGAGCAAAAAATCAAAAATTTTATAGATATAAAGAGAAAAAGATAGACAGCTCTCTTGAGCTAGCGAGAGTATTAGGGCAGAAAGATAAAGAATTTTCTAGATATAAAGAGAAAGATAGACCGTTCTATTGGGCTGTCAAGAGTACTGGGACAAAAAAATCAAGGATTTTCTAGATATAAAGAGAAAGATAGTTCTCTTAGGCTGGCGAGAGTATTAAGATAAAAAAAACAAGAATTTTCTAGAAATAAGGAGAAAGATAGACCATTCTCTTGGGTTGTCGAGAGTACTAGGGCAAAAAGATAAAGGATTTTCTAGATATAAAGACAAAGATAGATAGTTCTCTTGAACTAGTGAGGGTATTAGGGCAAAAAGACCAAGAATTTTCTAAATATAAAGAGAAAGATCCTTCTCTTGGGTTGTCAAGAGTACTGGGACAAAAAGATGAAGGATTTTCTAGATATAAAGAGAAAGATAGTTATATTAGGCTGGCGAGAGTATTAGGATAGAAAAAACAAGAATTTTTTTAGATATAATAAGGAGAAAGATAGACCATTCTCTTGGGTTGTCGAGAGTGCTAGGGCAAAAAGATAAAGGATTTTCTAGATATAAAGAGAAAGATAGTTCTCTTGAACTAGTGATGGTATTAGGGCAAAAAGACCAAGAATTTTTTAGATATAAAGAGAAATACCGTTCTCTTGGGCTGGCGAGAGTATTAGGGGCAAAAAGACTAAGAATTTTCTAGATCAAATCATGCGAGTCATGACTCCACAATGGCATTGTTTACATAAAAGATGCAGTAATTCATATAACTCATTTTAGGCAACATAGATGTGAATGACTTGAGGGACCTTTTCACGGCAAGGTCTACGTACATTTTATCCTCCCCAAACCCCTTGGATATGTTGTTGTTGTAGGCAATATAGATGTAAATCTCACGAGCCACTTGCCTCTTTTACAACTAGCAAGAGACTGCAGATTAGAACTAAAGGGCACACTCAGGCAAACAGTGGCCAACAGAACAGAGCCAATGTAGAAACAAAGAGCGTACAACAATGTACACAGTTATATAGTATGATCTCCACCTACCAAAATATCCGCGTATAAAGTGATCCCTCTTAGGTCTATTAGAATGAGACCACAAGATCCTTCAAGGATGGAAGTTATATAGATTTAAGCGTAGGAAAAGAAGAAAAACGAATACTAGTCTTCATCGGAATCATTAATCTATAAGACAAACTCAGATATTTGAAGAAAGTTGGCAATGCATCCAGTATTGATCAGTTGCTTGCCAACTTTCTTAGTCTTCCATCTCTTCCTGCAGTTTTCTAGTTCCTCCTCCTTCATCGTCGAGAGTTCCTGAAACCACTGCTGATATTGCAAATCAATTGCTTTCATCTCCAACTTTAGCTCTGTATCCTCATCTTTCTCAATTAAAGAAGAGAAAGAACCACTTGACATTTTGTTGATATCTGAATGAGTCATTTCTGAATCCTTTCCATATTCATTTGATGGTATGCGTTCTGCAACATCACTGTTGTTTTCCTGCGTTGTCCATTCATCGTGAAACAAGTACCTAAAATCCATCTCCGAGATGTTTGTACTACAACTTCTAGGAAATCCATCGTTAATATGATCATCAGAGCATACAGTAGCATCTTCAGCCATTACTCTATAAACAACTGATTGTTGAGATTTTCCATCATCCACAAGCGTCAAGCGCGATGGGGAAGCAAATGTAACATGATGAGAAGCGTCATCTGAATTCACATACAATTCACCTTTATCACTTCGAGCACCAACTTGAGTTTCCACGTTAAAGTCAGAAATAACACCTTGGTGACCTATGGACTTGGACAAGCAACCACTCACGTCTGTTTGCCATGAATTTGAAGACATGTTTAAGCTTTCTTGAGGTTGTTTGCTTGGATTTCTCCCCCCACTAGAATGGTCACCAGAAGACGGATTCCAAGCAGGAAATATCTTCATTACTAGGTGATCAATAAAGTCAGCAATAAAAGCTACATCATGATCAGATAGCTGCAAGTGTTCAACCATCTCAGCCGCAACTAACGGTGCAGTGTCAGTTTCAAGATAGAAAATGAAATGTATATTTCTAACACTACCTGCGCGCGATAACCAAATGTTTGGAATAAGAAAGAGGATATCTGATTCCCTCAAAAATAACGAATTGATATTCATATACTTACCAGCAGGATCTCTGATTCGCAAGGTCAACGAAATTGAGTTGGCATCATTCTTCTTCCCCATTAATTTGAATTCATTATTCTGATGACATCTCTGGAATTCCAAACCTGGAACACTAGGACTTCCACAACTAGAATCCGTATATGTAGATTGGTTAGACTCGAAATCCACATCCATGGGCTGAGGTAAAGGTTTCGATAAACTCAAGGATGTAGGACTTTGCTTAGGTAACTGAATTTGATTATCGACTGACTCCTCCAAGTTTTCAAATTGAAGAAACGGATCTTTCAGGAGGTCCCTAGCTGACAATCTCTCAGATGCTGCAACCAAGCATTTTTCAATGAATTCTTTGACTTCAGCATCGATTACTTTACCGAGGGAAGCAGGTTTAACGCCCTGATAATGCAATGTTCTTTTAGATCGACAAAATGACACAATTACAAACGGAACACAAATTTAAACATTGAATTATAGAACTTACTGAGCTAACTTTCTTATAAATTTGGGCAGAATTCTTGCACTCGCTGTAAGGGTATTCAAAAGTTACCATTTCCAACATACACATTCCGAAAGAATATATATCTATTAGTTCATTATACTCTTCTTCGTAGAGCTCCGGGGCCATGAATTCAGGGGTCCCTTAGGTATATCAATAAATAAAGTCAGTACTGGAGAAAGAATTTTGTAAAAGATTATATACTACAAGAAACAACCATACCAATAACACTCTTAGCAGTTGGCTGCTTCATAATAGTTGCCAATCCAAGATCACCAATCTTGATTTCCCCATGATTTCCATTGACAAATATATTATCACATTTCAAGTCTCGATGAATGATAGGTGGATTCTGACTATGGAGATACTCCAAACCTTCAAGAACCTGCCTTGCCCAATTCTTTATAGCCTTCATATCAACACTTTTATACTTGTTACGGTATCTACATTCACGAATAAACTACCATTTTAAAGAAAAATAGAATAAGCAAATGAAGCAACTATCAAGAAAACTCACTGCCTCAGGTTCCCAGACGTGAAGAGCTCAGTGATCATGTTAACTGTCTTCTTCTTGTGATCGATCCACGAATCGTATAACTTCATTACATTTTCATGTTTCAATTGTCTTAGAAGATCAATCTCTGAATACAATTTTTCCAAACTTTCTGATGACTGCACGTCCTCAATTTTCACTCGACTCCATGCAACTTCAATGCCCTCAAGTAGATCAAATGCCTTGTAGCTAAAAAAAAAAACAGAATTCAAGAACAAGACAAAACAACTTAATTATTTCAATTAAAAGAATTCTCAATTATATTTAGCTATATTAAATTCAGAGATCAAAATGAAAACCAAAAAAAAAAAGAGACAAAAGGTGAAGAACATACACAGTCTTGAATGCTCCCTTTCCCAATACCTCATTATACTGTAAGAGAAAACAAAAGCATAATTTATGAGATGAGTGATGACTCTAAAATATTCAATAAAAAATAGTAATGAAATTGTATAAAATAAATATTGTAAATTGATAAGTCATAATGAAAATGATCATAATTTAAAAGTACTAAATCATGCTAAAATAAGTCTCATAAGTATTAGTTATATGATTAAACATTAAATAAATATTAAAATTAGGTTATTTTAAATGTCTAAACCAATGTAAAACTAAAGAACAATTATTCAACATTATTGTCATTCTTAGTGTTGAAGTATTCATTTGATTTTGAATTGAGCTTTATTAGAATTATTAATATCTATAGATTATAACCTTTATTAGACCACTCAAAATTCTAAGTGTCAAAAAAAATTTCAAAAAATATGTTAAAAGATAAAAATTATGAAAACGTATAAGTAATATTTAGAAATTACATCAAAATAAATACTTTTATGGATAAAATAAATTTTAAAATTTTTTGTTTTATATATATATATATATAATGTCAGATTGGTTTGGTCTCGGATTGACCTTTTTTAGTTAAAACCAAACCAACCCAAGTATAGTCGGGGTTTTTTTCCGGTGAGCTGAAGCTACGCCATGGCCTGTCTAGTTACCTCACCCAAATACTTCTTAGGTCTACCTTTACCCCTCTTCAAGCCCTCAATGACCAGTCTCATGCACCCAACTCATTGGGACATCTGCACATTTCCTCGTCACACACCCGAATCATCGCAACCTTACTTCCCACATCTTATCCTCCACGAGGGCCATTTCTACCTTGGCTCAAACAACTTCATTCCTAATCTTATCATTCATGGTGTGCCTAAACATCTATCTCAGCATCCTCATCTCAAGCTACTCTCATTTTCTAAACATAGAAATTCTTGACTGACCAATACTCCATCTCATATAACATAGTCGGCGTAACAATCACTCACATTCTTATCACAAAGAACACCGGATGCGAGCCTCCATTTTATCCTCCTCGCCCTATTACGATGTGTGACATCCTCCTCAATCTCTTTGTAACCTTGAATAACTGACCCTAGGTACTTGAAACTTGCTTCTCAGTTTTTTTAAAAAAAAGTATTTTCTCTAGCGAAAGTAGAAAAAGCTAGCTCCACAACTAACATTCCACATTGTTTGTCTCCTCTCCACCCTCCACAACACACCCTAAGCCCCATCCCCACCACGTCACATCCCTACCCCTACTAGATTATATACAAATATACTTTGGAAATACTATTTATTTTCTAATAAAACATTTTCCTTCGTACCAAAATCAAAACTTGAATAAGTAATATAGAAATGTAAACGAATTACCCTAACATAGCGCCCATTGGGATCTTTGTCAACATAGTCATGTTGCAAATTGAATGTCTCATTAGCCCAATTTCCAATTCCAGCCCGAGAAACCATTTCTGTTGAACAAAAAGAAAACACAACGACGACGACGAAGAAACAAGATTTTACTCAAAGACAAAAGAGGATTTCATCAAGAAAAAGTGATTTTTTTGAATGACTCAAAAGGCCAGGGAGGAAGAAGAATTGTCGTCGGAATCGACATTGGTGGGTATCATTGAGATCCACCCAATTCGTCGAATGAAATATACAATTGTCAGATGTGATTCTTGTTTCCATACCATTCTCCATTATAAAACGAATTTTTACAAGTCTTCTTCATTCAAGGCATACAACAACTAGCACGTAATTTGCTTTACTCAATTGTTGTGATGATATCAAAAAATAGCATCAACATATAAAATGTTGATTAGAAAAAAATGGGATAAAACGAAAAAAATGGAGAAACGGAAGGTTTGTTAAAAGGGAATTTGATTGCTAAATAAAAGGAAACAAACACTTGGGATCTGTTTTTAGTTCATATGTTTTTTTGTATATTCCATAATGTAACGTAAATAGAAAAACAGGAAAAAAAAAATACATTTGAATTATAAGGTTAAATAGAAAAACAGGAAAAAAAAATGCATTTGAATTATAAGATAAAAACAGGAAAAAAAAATACATTTGAATTATAAGGTTAAATAGAAAAACAGAAAAAAAAAAAATGCATTTGAATTATAAGATAAAAAAAATTTATGCGGTGAACGTGGATCGAACACGTGACCTTCAGATCTTCAGTCTGACGCTCTCCCAACTGAGCTATCCCCGCTTGTTGATATAAAATTTAACATAATATATAATATATTTGTTTCTTTTTAAGAGTAAATATAAATGACATTTTTTATTTTTCAATATAGTAATTTACTATTTATGTGAGTTTTTTAAAAAATAATAATTATTATAGTGCTTGATAATTTAAAGGTACATTATTCTAGTCTGATTTGAATTCAATTAACAGTTTTAATATACAAAAATAATGATAGTATGATAATCAAGATCAAGGAGACGATACATTAAAATAAAAATCATATGATATTATGAGCTTCTTCAATAATAAATATGTATGGTTATTTACTTCACATTCTCTCTCTTTTTTTTTTTTTATCTTCTATTAATAATATAATATTTTGATTTTGAAAAATTGATAGTCATGTCTCAACCATCCGAAAGATTAATTTATATATTCAATTGGATTTGCTTAGGAATAACAATTGATCGGGTTGAGTTGAATTTGGGCGGGTCATAACAGGTTAAGACAATAATTGGGTCAAGATCTAACCCAACTCAAATTTGTTTGGGTCAAAATGGGTTAGATGGTTATATAACAGGTCAAAACTCAACCCAATCCAATTTTTACCAAGCTTAATTGTTTTATTTGTTCTTTTAAAATATTTTAATGCCTAAAATTATTATTTTTCTTTAATATGACTATATATAGCATATCAAATTGAAAAATAATTTTTAAGAAAATATTTTGACAAAATGTCTCATGAGCCAATTAGAATTACATATCAACCTAACCCGTCCAAACTTAAATGAATTAGGTGAATGAAACGGATTGAATTTGATTTTACCACCCTAATCCATTAGGTTGAGCAAATGAATTGAATATTACATTGCGATTTTGTAAACCAGAAGTTGGTTTGTATATTCAATTGGTTTTCACATGATTTTATGATCCACAGAAATTTCATAGTATATCTAAAATCATAAGTTCAAAAAATATTCTTTCTTAAACATCGTGAAAAACAAAAACTAATTTAAGAAAGTTAAAAATAATTATAATATACGCCATTTTTCTAAAAAGGACATTTATTAGAATGAAACAAATAAGTCAAAAGGCAAGTATTTTTTTAATTATTATTATTATTAAATATTTTTAAAAGTGGATTTATTTGTATGATCGGTGCAAAGGTGGATTAGACCTCATCATTCAAGAAAAAGGTCCTCTTGGCTACTTGATTATATTTCAACCCCTCTATACAGTTTTCTTTAATGAAATTTACTTTTCAAGATTTAAAAAACAGAGCAATTTCAAACTCAAATTATTATGGTCAATGTATTTTATTTTTAAAAAATTTAATGAATGATTAAATACTTATCCACTAAATATTCAAAAAAGTGAATATATTCGTACAACATACTAGTGCGTAGGGTGGTTCAAAATTGAATAAAAATCGATAATTTGAACAGAAAAAAAGTTATTATTGGTTTAACATTAATGAGTTATTAGCGATTTTGGATTATCGGTCTTTAACGAATTAACCAATTATCCAATAGTAAATTAAATAATTATATTTATACGTACCATTTGGTATATAAAATCTTTGACTTAGAGCTTAGTTTCATACTTTTATTTCTAGTTGTCTCAAACTTTCGATCATTCAATGTAACAGTGTTGCTTTTGAGCCAGATGCAATTTGTCAACTCATGTGCATAGTTCATTCTATCACATTGTTTTAAAGTGGTTTTCAATGTTTTCTTTTGTGTCAAATCTTAAGTACAGTTAGACCGATAATCGATAACTGATAAGTTAATATCTTAATTGTTCTATAATAGTTTAGCATGTCTACAAACCCATTATCAATAAGTCGAACTGTTAAACTTTAAAACGACCGATACGCAACTCTACTCGTAAGTATAGCTATAAGACTAAAGCCATCGGGATTTCCTATTGCATTTTGTTAAAATTAAAAATTTCTTGGACAAAAATAATAGTATATATTAACAAACATGTTTTTTGCAAAAAATCATTTCATAAATTAAAAAGCACATTTCATAAACAAATGCCTCCATAACTGTTTGGAATTCCATGTTATAAATTCGACAATTAGATTTTAATAAATAATATAATTTAAAATTCATAAATTAAAAATCTTGACTTCACTAAAATAGTACTTACAATTTGTCATTATTTAGCAAATATTTTTGACAAATTCCGAGAGTCATGTAAGCTATTACTATTACATTGCAAAATATTCCTTTTTCTTTTTTGATTGAAAAGGAGTCAGAAGACCGGTGGCTAGAAGCATTACAATCAACTAAAATACTAGTTGAGTAACCTACTAGAGTTAAACTATCCGATATTGAAAAGTTGCTCCCTCCTTGTCAGCATCGATACTAGAATCATGTATTACTTGTCGAATTATTCCAAACAAAAGCCTTTATAATTATAATTAGGGAAAAGGGATAAATAGTATTATTTAATTTTGTAATTTTAAAGCTGATATAGTTTTTGTTGAAAATTTAATGTGTATAACAAAATGATGTATATTTACCATTTTCATTAACAAATCTATATTTTCTACAATTTTTTTAAAAAATTCTAAAATTGATTTTTAATCCCAAAATGCCACATTATTTTGAAAAATTACCTCACCTATTTTTCTTTACCTCTCTAGACCAAACCCAAATGAACATCCAGTATCACAAAAAAAAAAAAAAAAAAAACAGGTGAGTTATTTTTTTTTAAGTCATAACATTTTTGAACTTAAATTAGTTTTCAAGAATTTTCAATAAATATAAATCTGTTAATGAAAAAGATAAATGTATATCATTTACTACATTATCAATATATATATATATATCAAAAAGTATATCTCCTTTAAATCATAAAAATAAGGTGTATATATGCCCCTTTATAGAAGAATGACTCGTGTAGTCCACCTCACAAACTGATTACAAGCACGAGATGGAAAAAAAAGGTGACAGATCAAACCAATAATGCCAACCATTTTATTTTTTTAATTTATTATAAAAAGAAATGACTTTGATCTGTTTTCTTTTTCTTCACGCTTAATCTATTATGTCAAAAAAATAAAATTATCCATCTTATAATATATAAAACTATATGCTGCTTATAAATTTTGTAATTATTGTTTCTTGTTTCAGAATGTTTTGTCATGATTTATGTATGTAGTAGTTTCACTTTGTTATGGCTTTTTTACTTTTGCAAATTTCCTTTTTCTACTTGTTTTTGAAATGTTTTTCCGTGAGTTAAGGTCTATCATAAATAATTTTTTAATCACTCAAGATTAGAGTAAGATCGATGTATACTTTACCATCTTCATGCTTCACTTATAAAATTGCATTGAATATATCATTATTGTTATTTTTGTGCCACTTACCAAGAAATGGTAAAATGAAACATACGCGAGGCAATAGCCTATAAAGTTAGACTGTGACCATCTCATCTAAAATTAATATAATCTTTTCTTTTTTTTTTGAGATAAAAAAATTAATATAATCTATTAGAAAGTGCATATTTTATTTACGTAATTATGTCTTGAATATGCCTTCCTGAGATTCCAACTCAGGAGTTCTCCTTGCTTGGATACCATATTATTGAAGTTGTATTATCATCTCATCTAAAAACTTAACCGATCAGAAAAGGGAAAAAATGATATTTACATAGTTGAGAGTATATAGAACAAACAAGAAAAAAGTTGTTATGATCCACACATTAGAAACACTTATCAAAGAGTAAAGTGAATAACAAGGAAACTAGATCTATCTTCTATCTAGTTCCAAACAAATTAATGATCAAAGCATGTCCAATGATAAAAAAAAACAATATAACAACATCCAAAAAAAAACAATTACAAAGTGAGATTTTTGCACAATATTTTCTTTCAATTCCTTATTCACCGTGTTCCTCCTCCACCTAACATTCCATCATTCCAATAGCCAACACTTGATGAATTCTCTTGCCCTTTACTCTCACTATTATTATGATTATTCAAGCATCCAAATGGGAACATCATTTTTGCACCATTTTCTTGAACCTCACTTGATGTGTACAACGCGTTTAAATCTGGTGTTGCTGGTGATGATGAAGATATAAATGCACTTAAACCTCTTGAAGCAATCCCCGTTCGAAGAAGATCAAGAGCTGAAACTGGAGTAGTATTTGAAGTTGAAGTTGAAAAATGATCGATTCCATTATTGCCCTTGTCCATTTTAGGAAATTCAAGAAATTGTGGCATGCCACGAAAGTAATTATTATGATCATGTATGTTAATAGATGGAAACCCTAGATTAAGATCTTGGTTACTTCCAAGATTAAGATTGTAACTAGGGTTTTGAAGAGAACTAAGACTTGGATTAGGGTTTAGATCAAGAAGCTTTTGAGAAGATGATGATAATGATGATGAGGATGATGATAATATTGAACATCTTCTATTCTTCCTTGAACCACCTCCAACTGGAACATTTCTTAGTGTACCACCTTCTGTCCAATACCTGTTGATGAGATATAACTCAGTGACGAACTCAAAAATTTGAATTTAGAAAAAAAGAAAATTAAACAATAATGTCACACTTAAAGTAACTTTTGAACCATTTTTACCGCTAAACTAGAATCTTCCCCTCTGTCAAGGGAATTCAATAATAACAAAATGAATTATTTTTATCTTATTTTTACATAGTGAAATTTTTTGACAAAGATTTTCAACTGAACTGGCCCCGTTACTACTAGGTAGCAAGTAAGCGCTCCAACTACTACAATTTAATTAGTAGTAACAAAAAAAGTATATCTTTAACAATTTAAGTTTATAAGTGAGACGATCACAGACTTCATGAATCATACCTTCTACAAGTCTTGCAAAAGTATCTTGGTTGAGTAAGACTATAGTTGTTGTAGTAACAAAATTTGGTATTTGTTGAATTGCACCTTGGACAATTTACAACTTGATCTTTTTGTGGCCTGACTTTTTTCTCCATTGTAGAAGATGTTCTTGAACATGTAACATTAGGTGGAGCTATTTGTGTAGCCATATTGGATGTTACAAGTCCAATATCCTGAAAATTACACAATTCACACAAAAAGTGAAACAAAAAGATGGATTACAACTACTTTAATTTCACCTTTGAAATTAAACTAAAGGAAACTAAAAAAGTGGACAAATAATAATTACTAAGAACAACTTTTTCCCTAAGCTTTATCTCCTAATCATATCTGTGTGTAATAAAGGGGGAACTAAGAAAAAAGTGCACTATTTTCATGAGTAAATAATATGAACATAGATTGAAAATAAAAATTCAATTTTTGAACATCATTCATTTCAAGAAGATAAAATTATCTAACAAGAAAAAAAGAGTTGTTGAGCAAAGAATTCATATATCCACAAGTAATTTAATGAACATAATTTTGTACCAACCTGTGTCCATTGAGTAGTAGTATCCATAAAAAGTGAGAGAAGAAAAGCAATATAAGATGATGTCTTCTCAAGAACAAAAAAAGATCACCTGCTTTGTCCTTTGTTTAAAGGAAGAAAGAATGTTTTTGAGTTGTTTGTGAGTTGGCTTTTATGGGGTTGGTTTACTTTTTGACTACACCTTGTGAAATCACTATACTTTATTGTTATTTTTGGGTGTGAAATTTCATCAATAATCTTATTTTAAGCCTTGTGAGTGGAATTATGAATGGATGCCGTATGGTGGCTTTCTACTTTTTGACCATATGATGGGGGTCTTCTGATTCTTAAATCTTCTTTTGTCATTTCATTTTTACTGCTCCTTTCTCTTATTTATAATTTAATAATATAATATAATATGTATAGTGTATTGTTAAAGTATGTGGAAAAACTTCTCTGGAATATTGAAAAATGTTGGCCTACTTTGTAAGATTTTTCTTCCAAATTATTACTCCCTCCGTCCTAATTATTTGTCTATTTTTTAAATTGGCACACCTATTAAGAGAGACTAAGTGCCTTAAATTTGGATTTCCATTAGATAGTTGTGTATTGGTTCCTTATAAATAAAACAATAATTACATAATGAATTTACTATTTTACCCCTATTAATTATGAAGTGGATGAATTAAAAACTTGAGATTTTCAAGAAGTTCTATCTTTTTCAAAGTAATTAATTGAGGGTATAATAGGTAAAAAAATATTGTCTTTTCTGAATTTGTCAAAATGGATGAGTAATTAGGGACAACTAAAAAAGGAAATCTGGACAAGTAATTAGGGACAGAGGAAGTATTAAATTTGAGTTATAATTTTAGGTTACAACTTGATAATCAAATTTGAGTTATAATTATAGGTTACAACTCGATAAACAAAGCACACACACAAAACACATTGAATATTCACCTCTTTGTATGCTCTCTTCTCTCTATGTGTGAATGTCTTTAATAATATCAGTGAGAAGCTTTATTTGTGCATAGATACTTTTGATAACATTTTTTTGTAGTAGACATGTTAAGGATTTGATTCTTAGTAATTTTTTGTCATAATCACTATCAATTTTTATTTGAGACATGTATCGTATATTTGAGTCTTGCATATGTTAGTTACCTTGGTTAATCTGAGCTTGGGACTTTCATGTTGGAGGTCTCAAGTTTGAAACCCCTTGCCAGCGAAAGCAAGGGGTTTGTCTTCTGGATCGAGCTCGTCACATCAGGCTTGCTTAGTGCGGATTACCTCTCCTATGTGGTTTGCGAGCTATTGTATAGGAGTGGGGGTTTTACCTATGCGCACCCAAAGAGTAGCGACTGTGAGTTTCCCTATCATTAAAAAAAAAAAAAATTTATCAAAACATCACAGTGTTAGCTTAGCTTATAACTCTCTAGATCATGTATAAATAGATACACATCAGTATAAAAAGAATACAACATACACATAGACATATGTATTTATGTATTAGATACAAGTATAGAACTTAAAATTCAAATTGTGAAAAACAAAGACAAATACATCGTATTCAACTTTAAACTAAGACATAATATGTAATTATTGAAAGTATTGTTGCATGTTGTGTCTTGTGAAATTTCTCATTAATTTATGAAAAACAAAGAATATATTAATTGTTGTCCGACTTACCCTTATCTAATAATGATTTGAAAATAGTTCTAAAAGGTCTTTTAATACTTTTTAGTATATAAAAAGATAATTTAATCAAATAACCTTTTAATTAATACTATGAAAATCAGTTTTTAATGAGTGTCAACCTTAAAAATCAATTAATATATGAATGAGAGAATATATAAAAGATAAAGTACTACAGGTATATAGCACTAATTAACAGTTATGCCTATAATAAAATTTATTGACAAATTTAAAGTGTCGTCAATTTCTTCCGCCTTCTAAGTTTCTTTACTCCTAGTTTGTAGCTTTATAATAAAGTTGTTGATCTTATATCGAGAAAGACATATTAATTAGGTATTTAAAAGGCTATTTTACTTGGCAAACACTAAATCACCTTTTTTTTTGTATTGTTAATGATATTTGAAACTTTTTGGCAACAACATTTCCTTACTAGTTGGGAAGATTATGTTCAATCCTTAGAAACACTCAATTGTTTGCATGTTCACATCCTTTTGTCACTTTTGGCAACTTGATCCAAATGTTCTATCTTTTGTTTCTCTTTTTCTTCTTTTTGTTAAAAAATATATGTAATCACTTCATTAATAAGTATCACACAATATCAATGTCAATATGTCCTTTTCAATGTTTCCCTTTACTATTGTCTAAAGCATTCTTTACGATCTTATTATGAAAAAAGACATCAAGAGTTTTATACCAACCATATCAACTTACCACTATTTTGCTTTTGTTTCTACTCACAATTTGCAATATCATTTACCTTTTTTTATGATCATGGTGTCTGGATCAACTTTCGTACATCTCGACTAATTAATTTTACGAAATATTTGTCATCTCCCACCAGCCACAGGTATTAAGCAATGTTATCAAAAGCAAAAAAATACAATATGACGTAAATCTAAATTAATCGAACTCTAATACGGATATCGGATAAAAAAACCGGTCGCTACCCCTGCGTTGTAGTAATTGCTTTAAACAGACAAGAGAAATGAAATGGGACCAATCAGTGAGTGATAGAAATGAGTGAATAGGTGATGAAGACATTTCCAAGAACCTTTGTTTTTTCCTTTCAATAAATTAAAGAGTGAAATGTAAAAAAAATACTTAAATTATTGTTTCTATTTTAGTTTTATATTTGAACTATTGGGAGTGTGAGTTTTATATATCTAACCAATCATTCATTATTTTAAGAAACACATCTCTCTTTTTTAATACATTCTCGCTCCTACATTCTCTCTTTTATTTTTTAAAAATTGTCATATGATCACACTCCACATTAACAAATCATTTCATCTTGAAATAAATTAAAAAGATTATTACTACTACCTTTGTAATGTTCCTTTTCTTGTGAATTTGAATTTAAATGTGGAACGACCATTTTGCTCTTCCCCTTAGCATTTTCATGCCTAGTTTGTGTTTTGGGAATGATTGGTGTGGTTCTAGATGAGATCGGGTGAGTTTTTGGTGATTTGACCCCTCTTGAGTTAAGAATTATTGATAGGATTGACTTTGATCAACATTTTCAGTTTTGAGCATCGGATGGAAATTCCGCCAGTTCTAGCGCGTCCGGAACATCAAATTTGAGCTAGTTAGATGGTTAGTAAAAATTTCTAGACGTTGGTTTGAGTTTTGAGCATTTGGGTGAGAAGTTGAGTTTTAAGACTTAAGAGTGGTCCGTGAGGGTAATTCCATCATTTGACCTCTTTTTGAAAATTCAAAGATTTCATTGAGTCTAGAATGTCGAGTTTAGTGGGTTAGCATGTCCAATTTACTTTTATCGAACCCTGAACGAATTTCGAGGGTCCATTCGATGATTTGAAAGTGGGTTGTTTTTCTAGAATCTATTGACCTCGCGATCGTGAAGGGAGCTTCGCTTTCGCGAGGTTCGCGTTTGTGAAACTGATTCGCTTTCGTGGAAGGTCAAGTGGTCTTTCACGAAAGCGAAGGCTGGTTCGCAAAAGCGAAGGTCAAAAATTTATTTGGGGTTCGCTTTTGCGAACATGGTGTCACTTTTACGACTTTGAGACCCTTTTTTGCCGGCCAATTTCGGGATTCTTCCCATTTTCTCTCGATTTGAGGTGAGAAGAGGTGATTCTTAAAAGTTTTTCTTAGTGAAATTTGTGTGGGTAAGTTCCTCTACCAACTCCTTATCATTTCCTTTAATTTTAAGCAACCAAAACACCTTTTAAATATTGATTTCAATGTGGGTTTTGGGGGTCTTTCCCCTGAGGATGAAAGTAGATTATTATTTTTCTATTTGGAGCTTGTTTCTTGACCGATTTTAATGGGGTTTTCAACCATGAATCCCTCTTTACTTGTAGAACTTGATTTTCAGCTAAAAATTTGATTTCAGCATTTCAATTTCCAAAGTGATATTTTGACTAATTAATCTCCGATTTCAAATCATATCAATATGGGTATCATTGGAGTCTTTTTGATAAACTATTTCCACTCTTGATAGTTAAGGATTGTTTCGGTGATTGTGTGGTTGATGAAGTGCTCCGATAGAATTGTTCAAGTGATGTTTCAATATTGAGGTATGTTTGGCTATCCCTATATTACATTGAGATGAGTAATTAACCTTTCTTAGGAAGTCAACTGTGAAATGAGTAATAGCATAAGTCTTAGAAGTTGATATATGTTGTCCTTCTTGTTTAGTTTGTATGATGCCTAATTGTGATGCTTAGCATAAGTGGAGGCTTGTGTGATATCTGTAATTGTTGCAGAAATTTTGTGATATTCGAGTAATTGCTTGAGTGAAGGGTTGTGTGACCTATCTTTATATTTGACATTGAGATGACCGAGTTAGGGGCTTGAGTAAATTTTTGAACATCTTAAAAATAAAATTATTGTTTTCTAAGTGGTAAAAGTTGAATTCAAATTATTTCCTCCACTATCTCTATCATTTGAGAATATGTTTCATAGCTTGTTGAGTTTGAGAACTTGATACTATTTGAAAACTCTTGATGAAATGATTATGCCTTGTGTTGTATATGTTGTGATGCAGTCATCATCATGCAACATATCATTGTTCATGGAAATACGAGAAAGTGGAGAAATACTATCTTTTTGAGAAAGAAAATAGGACACCTTACTTATATCATTAACCACGAGCTAGGTGGCAAGTTGATAAGATATTGAGATTATGAGATCAATATATGGACTACAAGTCCCCCGTGGGTCTTTGTTTGGAAGTTAATTGCTCGGTAAAGTGTATACGACATGTTGTACGACGTCCTTGATATCACCACATCATTTCATCATCTCATTACATCACATTGACCAACTTTATTGTGTTGTGTAATTTGCTTATGTGTCGATTTAAATTATACATGTACTCCTCTGTGTATACATTATTCATGTCGTTCTATATAAATTGGCGACATCGATGTCAGAATAAGACTTTTTTGCCTGCAGGTGGAAGCGTTTCCTAGTTTATTTCTTAAGTTTGTTTAGTTACTTATATTCAGTCAGTCTAACTTACTGAGTACATGTGGATTGTACTCACCCTCTACTTTTATTAACCTTTTGATGCAATACCTAGTCAAGGTGATTCTCTGTAACATTCCGAAAACTAGTAGACTAAACTAGAGCCTAACGTAAGGGTTAGAGTCATAAATAACTTTTGATACTCAATATATATGTTTTTGTGTTCAAACGTCAAAATACGACTCCCTAAAGACCAACCAAGAGTCATTGAGAAGGACCAGAAGGCCCAAAACAATCCACCCACGAAAGGGGACTCACAGGCAGTAGGTTGACCCATGCCCCTTGGGTGGGAGTCGTGGGTCAAGGCCCTAGAACTAGTTGCAGGATCCAACCTACGGACCACCAGCGCGCAACGTGAGTCCACTCACAGACCGTGGTAGTGAGGTCGTGGGTGGTCACTGAAACTGCCTTTTGGCAATTGACTTTAAGGGTCTTTTGGGGTTTTTCTTTTTAATTAAATATTAAGTGATATCGTTTTAAGCCTATTTTAAACACCTATATAAGTATTTTAGACCCCTAAACTAACTTAATTAAATCATAATTTCTAAATCCCCAAATCAAAACCAAACCCTCTCCAAATATTCTCTCTCTAGAACTCCAAGGAAGAAGAAGAAAGTGAAGCTAGGGTTGAATAATTGAGCTTTTCTCCTCAAATTCGTGGGAATTCTTCAATAAGGTATGGTATCTCTTCATCCATGGGTAGCCTTCACCCATGGAGCCCCTTCAAAACCCTCAATTTCAAAGTAAAAAATCCCAAAAGCTAGGGTTTGACTTCAATCTCATGGATTACTTTCAAATTCATATTTAATGATTGAATTATGTTTTATTATGGATAAATTGATGATTTTATATGGTTTTATGATGAATTCCCCAAGAATCCATGAATTTCCCCTATTTTTCCAAATTGGATCTTAAAGTGTGGGTATCGATTGATGCAAGTAGAATATTATAGAATTGTGAATGTAGTGAATTGATTATTTGAGTTATGATATTATCCATGTCTAATCTAGATGTGTTGATTGAATATGATCTCGTATCCTTGAAGGGTAAAGTATGAGAATTATGCATGATTATGAGACTTATGTATGTGTTTTGTGAACAGTTTGAGAGTACAGTGAACATGATTATGATCTAATTGTTGTGTTGATTGAAAGGTTATTCTCATATACACAGTTATGCATGACTATGAATGAAGTGTCCATGATTATGGTAATGTTGTTGTGATCGATTGAAAGGCTTCTCTCATGAACTCATAATGAACTTAATGTGAAAGGTTTTCTCACATAATAAAGATTCTAAGGTTGAAAAGCATTTCTCACCTAAATGAATCGGTAGGCTAAGGGCACCCTTTCATGTATAATTAAAGAGCTATCTTGATTGATATACCTTGAATCGGTAGGCCAATGGCACCCCTTTCACGAGGAGTCAATGAGTTATTCTAATGATGTACCTTGAATCGGTAGGCCAAGTGCACCCTTTCATGAGTAATAATGTTAATAGAAAATTAACTACTCTGTGTGAATTAAATGTTTAGCATTGAGTGGATATTGTGAGGTGGAAGCTCTCCCTAGTATAGTCGGGTTTCTAGTAGCAATCTCCTTATCCCATAAACTATGTGTCCCCATAGGTTATTTAGCTAGTGGATCCACCTAAAAGCTAATATGATGATAGTCTTACCTTAGGCAAGTAGGACAATCCTTTTCGGTGTGGATAACACCGGATTCCTGTTGACACCCAATTTTGGACCTCCACAATATAGATTAATCATCGAGCTTTCTAACTTCAAACGATTTCGAATAATTAGTTTTAGAAAATTTATAATAATAATAATAATAAATAAATAAATATAAAATAAAATAAAAATATTTTCAAGTCATTTTAAATAGTTTATCACTTATTTATAATTTTTAAATAATATATGTGTTACGTATATAATTGGTGCATTTTTTATAAATATTTGAAAAGGGTCTCAAAAGGATTTTAGTTTTACTTAAATACTTTATTAAATTAATTTTATCTAAATTAGTAATTTATATTTTTAGTCATTAGTTCATTGCGCTAATTATTTTATTTCGTTAGAATTAAGAAGCTCATTGATTAATTTATATTAATTCGTTTTATCTCAAGTTTGGCCAATTCATCGTGTAATACTTTTTCCATAATAATTTAGAGGTCCCCAAATGTTGACAAACTAACAGCAACAATGATTGGGCCCTTTTTATCTCAATCAACCCAAATCCCCAACCCCATTCACGTTCCAGCCCACCAAGATTTCCCATTTTTCTAATCCTAATTCCTAGTTACAGCAGCCCACACTTTTCATTCCAACCGACCCATCCAGACCAGCCCAATAACCTTTGACCCGACCCAAGTCCTTGTCCAAAAGAGGACCCAACATGAAATTTCCAGAAGCAACCTTCATCAGCAGATAGAAACCAAAACAGAGCAACTTTCCAGACGATAACAGTGATCAAATGGAAAGCAACAACGACGTTGATTTTTTTTTTCAAGCGATTTCAAACGGACATAGACGGAAAGCAGTCTGCTACGTTTCCTCTGTCTTCTCCCCTCAAATCGTACAGTGGCAGAAGCATGCGTCTGCCCCATTTCCTCTTCCGGAATGGGGCGAAACCTCAAGGAAAAAGGTGTTTAACCGAAATGGTGAAAGGATTTTTGAATTCAAATTTTTGAAATGGGCTTCTGAATCCGATTTTTTCACCCGAATTCCCCCCAAAATTTGCCCTAGTTCTTCTTCTATATATATAAATTTTGTTGTCTTTGCTTGGGGGATTTTATTTTTTTTTTAGGCTAGCTTCAAGGAAAAACCTAGAGAAAAGCGGAAAATAGAGTTGGAAGAATTTTTTCAAAGCTGTAAGCATCATCCAGAGCTTACACTTTAGATACATATTTTCTTCTTCTCGTTCTTCCTGAGTTGCGAAGGAATTAGTCAGATTTCTCAAAGTTCTCATTTGTGGTGTTAAACTCGCTCGATTTAAAGCTTGTTTGTTCCGGTTCGCTGCCCATTATAAGGTAAAAGCTTTTTTTTTTTTAGTTTCGTTCGATTCATTCCTAGTTCTTATATGTTTTTTTTTTGTTTGTTAAAGTATATGTAATATTGTTTCAGTTGGCAGGCGTTAGGTTTATTCATATTAATGATAGATATTTCCTTTGTTTCACTTGAGGTTTTATTACTGTTTCATTAGAATATGTGATAGAGGTCTCAGTGCTTTTCTTCTTTTTTTATTTTTTTATTTTTTTTCAAATTTGGGGCTTAGCTGATAGTTTTCTTTTTCTTTTACTGTATAAGTTTTATGTTCCTCTTTCCATTTGGTTTATGTCTTATGTCTGCATTTATGTCTCCGTTTGAATGATACTTTTGCATTTGCTTCACTGTTTTTCCTTTAAGTTCTGTCAATATATGATATAGATGTGTGTATTGCATATGTCGTTAATTGTATTGCTTCTAGGCTTGAAAAAAAAAAATTCTTTTTTTGTATAAACTTAACCTGAAATGTTGAAGGTTCATACCTCTTTGTGTTCACTGTCGATTGTTTGTTGCTACTGTTGATTAATCGCATCTTGTTGTCTATGGTTTGTGGTTTAGTTTGAAATTCCAAATTTAGTTTTCTATAGGTAAGTTTGTTTTCTTAATATGTCGTGGGTTGTTTATTTCGTTTGTATCTTGACTAGCGTAAATAGTATGAATTAGATAGCTTACTGCCTTATTTTTCATTGTGTCCGCCGGTGGAATATCTCTTGCTCTAACTTCGGGTTGTTTCCCGTTACTTAGTGTTCAAAGACATCGGTGTGTGTTGAGCCATCAAGTTTATAAGATTATATATGCTATGTTAAAAATGATTTGGTGTAATGGTTATTTGGAGTTCATCACTTCAAATTGATACTATTTCAAGGATGAATGTTTATTTAGTGTATTAAGTTTCAATATCAACAATCTAGTTTATTTAGTTAAGTGTTGCCGACTATTGCTTTCCAAAATATTGGAATTGTCTTGATAGTCATTTTGATGTGGAGCTCTTAACCATCTGGTGGCATGATCCTCACTTTATTTGATACATTTGATTCCTATTTTAAACTAACATATTAATATTATTATGTTGGGTTCCGTTTGTTCATTAAAAAAATGAAAAAAAAAAGAGAAGAAGAACGAATTATGTCTTGTTCTAATAGTTGTTCAATTAATTCATATTTTAATATGTGTTATGTGTTACGTGTTATCGCTACATATGTTGAAGTTTGATGAATTCATCTCTTTCTCACTGCCTCTTTATTGGCAAAATTGCTTAATGACAACCTTAAATTATTCATATTAATTTTTTCCTTTCACTTTCCTTACATGTGATGCTTCGCCAAGTCTATTTGGACTTTTCCCATTGCCCCTTTGCATTTTCGAGTATCGAGTCAGCCCCCCGGTGTTCAAGAGCGAAATGGAACTGGCGTACAGGTGTTTGGAGTTGATATACGGGATTGTATACACTAGTACACACCTAGTGTATACGAAAAATGAAAAATGGGCAAAAAGGAGCCTTAAATTTTCAGTTTTTTTTTTTTTTGTATTTTTGTAATTATTGGGCTAAAAGCCCATTTATCTTGATTATTATTGTGTTAGTTTAGGACAGGTACTAAGTGTTGGGCCAAAGGCCCAAAAAGCAGAAATCAAGCCCAAGTATTGGTCCAGGCGAACAGAAAAACCAAACTTGGGCCCAAACTTCCTTTCCTTATCTATTCAATTGCCACTATAGTTTTATTTGTTAAAATTAATCTTAAGATTCTAAAAATTCAACTCCCCAAAAGAAAGCCGTTTTGAATTGAAAATTAAAACCAACTCATTTTTTAGTTGACCTTAATATTTATTATATTTCACTTAAGCAAATGCTCTTATAATACTTTCCTTTCCCTTAAAAAATGATTTCAAGTTTCAAACTCTTTATTTTCGTAACTTAGTCATGTATGCTCAAGTTAATCTACTTTAGCCAAATAGTTAATTGTCGGATAACCGCATTAGCGGGTGTTCTAGGTGCTTTAAAACCCTTCCTAGAACACTAATATGAACCCTCGAACCCCCTTATATTTTCAAATCGATTCCCTGTTAAATCGATTGAAAAAATAGTTTTCTTGATTTTTCTTAAAAATTAAGTGGCGACTCTTAAACCAGTCAAAATATATTTTAAAATAAAACAATTCCATGTTAAGGTCATATGGTCTATGTCGGTTATGGCCTATTCCCACTATGAACAAGAATATGAATTATGAACCATGGTTACTCAAGAAGCTTTACTTAGCATGGGTAGGATAATGGAATCTTATTCATGCATTGCACAAGTATGATTTGAGGGTAGTTGTGGTGTGTTCCTTTTATGTTATGATGGTTTATGTAATGATGTGTAAAAAGGTATGATGGCCAAAAAGTGGTACTTAGCATGGGTGGGATTATGGGGTCTCATCTATGCATTGCACAAGTATGACTTGAAGGTTACTTATGAAGTTTCTCTTATGTTTATAAGGATTTAAGTATGGACTATGTTTATGAATATGTGGTATCTCCTATGCTATTGGATTATGCCTTATGTTGACTTATGATCATATTATGTCTATGTTGGAGATTATGCTTAGGACTTGTGTTTTTACACTCTTTTCAAAATAATGGTTTAACTTAGCAAAATGAATGCATCCAACTAAAATGTCCCTTTTTGCATGTTTTCAAGGTTTTTATGCATGACTATCATACTTAGTGCATTTTTGTACTAACCCATATTTTCCTACATTTTTTCCAAGTGTAGGGTCCAGTTCTTAAGGCGGTCTTCTTGTGGTTCAAGCTTGGATCGACTATTCCTACCTTATGGTGAGTCCTCATGATTCGAGGACGGATGAGTCATTTGTAGTTTCTTTCTACTATTTCATTTTCGGATTATGATGAAAGGGTTGTGACCCTATTTTGATTCAAGTATTGTAATAGATGGCCATAATGAGACAAGTCTAGACTTCCGCTTGCTTTTATAAAAGACTTTGATTGTATGGATAAAGTTTTAAAATTTCCGCATCATTTATTTTATCTTATGTTATGATATGCTAAGGGGCTTGTATGAGACCATTCGGGGTTGAGTACGCCTTGTTACATCTAGGGGATACCCCTGGGTCGTGACATCCTCGTTGCGGTTGATTGGATCCATCAAATTTCTCTCTTTCGGAGTTGTGTGAGATCCTACTTTCTGGATCGTCATAGGTCTCTCTATCTATCATTTAAAGTCTTAAACTTTCCTTTCAAAGACTTGAGATGTATTTCAGATTCTAGAAATATATTAGATGTTTTATATACTTATGCTACCAGGTTTTGAGAATTTCTTTGTTATTTTCTATTGTTTGTGGATTGACTTCCCTTTGGGAGTCTCATATGTGTTATTTCTTTTGGCTTACACGCCATTTTTGGGGTTCTCGGGGTGTGTACCATCATGATTTTGGCTTTTGGGTCGTGACACCCTCCGTCCCAATGTATGTGACACATTTTGGATTTTGAGATTCAAACAAGTTTATCTTGACCATAATTTTTATATATACCTACTTCTAGTAATTTCCACATAGTTAAAATTGAAGATTTTATGTGCAAATTTCCGGTCAAACTTAAACTATTTGAATCTCAAAAAATGAAATATGTCACATAAATTGAGACAGAGTAAGCATTAGTTAAAATTTTTAGATTAAAGTATCACTATTTATATTCATTTAGTACCACCTCCTCGCACTGTGCGTCTGTAACCCCATCAACCCCCCTCCCCTCAACACACTTAATTAAAAAAATATATTTTTTTTAAATTACTTTATAATAAGTTTTTTGAAAAAATACTTACTTCATTTCTCCCTCATCCAAAAAAAAAAATTAGATATTATTTTTTAAAAGAAATTCCTACCTAACCTTTTGCTTCTAGTCTTGTTTTCTCATTTTGTGTCAGATATATAAATATTATTAAGAAAGAATCTTTTATTTGCCGCGAGAATTTTTATAAAATAAAATTATATTTATGTTATATCTGGTACGCAAGTAGAAAAAGAATTCTAAAAATATGTGTATAGCAAAAGGGGAAAATAATTATATTTTAAAAAATTAGGGAGTGAAGAGTTAAATGGTATGGGGTAAAATTATTTTTTGTCACTAACTTTAAAAATCGAATTCAGCTACAACTTTATAATCTAGCGACTAACTCAAGTACTCAACTAACAGTTTACTCAAACGGTAATCCTTTCAAAGACTACAATCTACTATCTGAAATTTACGAGTTTTACACACTAGTGCTTAAACACAAATAAGATAAATAAAGTGTACCAATATGGGTTGTGGTGCATTGGTGGGAGTATTTCACCCTTAACTAGAGGTCTCGTGTTCGAGCCTTGGATATGGAGAAAATCTTGTTGGGAGCGCCACTTTTGAATAGACCCTGCAGTGCGCGATCCAAATTTAGTTGAGGCTCCAATATGAGCTCTTCAAACACCGGATAAAAAACAAAAAAAAAAGAAAAAGATAAATAAAGTGTAACTACTTAGAACATCAACTTACTGACTCAATTTACAATTGTGGTCCATTTATATCTGCTTTGTAGTGAACCTCGATCGGACTGTAGCTACAATTTAAGGTGTCTCGTTTGTATAATTTGCGGGTATGTTTGTATAATTGAACTACTTTTGTATAAATTCGAAATAACGAATTTATACAAACATAAACATCTGAACTTCATACAAATTATATTATACAAAATTACATTATACAAAAGTTATACAAATTATATTATATAAATTTTGAATTATACAAACGTGCAAATTATACAAACTTGAAACCCCAGCCCACATAATTATCACTGAATATTGTCGTGAGTGGTAATTAACTAAATCTATATACTTATGATGACTAATTAACTAATATATATTTGCTTAACCTCGTAATTTTCCTTTTATCATTCATCAAAACATGGACCTTCCATCCAGCACCCTTTAAATTTGTAACAACATGTAATTTAACATCTTTAGCACTAATGAACTTGCCAGCCACATGGAAAGTATATCATGATCAACAATTAGAAAACATTAAACACTACTCAACACATTAAACACTAAGTCAATCTCCAGACTCATATTCAAAGATTCAAAAATCTCTCTCAATATATATACACTACAAAAAAAGGTACAAGTAAATATAATGTAGTACCTTTTTACCTAAGAGTTTGTGAACTCCTTCGCTCCTTTCTAGATCCGCCCCTGACTACAACAAACAAGGAAATTCAAGTGTAGAGTTGGAGATACCACCTAAGTACAACCTTCCTGGTAAAACTTCTTGCCCAAATGAGTATCTCAAAGTATGTCAATTACACATTTGTGGAATACTCATTTGAGCAAGAGGCTTTCCCAAAGAAGTGAATGCAAATATGAGTCTCCTCCATGAGAAAGTAAGGAATATTTATAGTCATGTTACCTGCCAAAAACTCAGAGTTGGTTGTACCAGCCTTTTGTGTTTGAGTTGTTGGATGTGTGTATATATAAATACTTAACTTCGTAACATGTCACAACACTTAGACATATTATTATATTCAGCATTATTCTTATACACATAACTATACAACATTATTCACATTCCATTTAGGTGCATTGCAGCTCATTTGTTGGTCCTTGGTACTAGCTCTTTCCCCAAGAATAATGTCAATTAAATTACTACAAGCCACCCACCATTCAAAACATTTTATTTTGTTGAATTTCTTCTAGTCTATTATTTCCTTCATTCCTAACTCAAAGTTTATAATTTTGAATTGTTGGTGACTGTTTCTAATGAGTCAGGTATACTCGTGATAAGCACTTGTCAGTCAGGAGGAAAATGTAATTATATGCAGTAACAAGAAACTTTTGGGATCGTTTAGTTCACGGATAAAGTTATTTTGGGATTATAATTTTTAAATTACTTTGTAATATTATTTATGAAATGGGTAAAATAATATTAAGTTTGATGAGATTCGGTGATATATTCAAAATTAAGTTAAAGTTAAATTTATACATTTTTTGAGTTGAAGGTATTTCCAATCAAATAAAATATAAATTTAATCTCATACTGAATCTTGAAAAACTTGTGTATTCTTGATATTTATACCAAGCTACGTTATTTTAATTGTTTATTATTGGGGCGATATGCACATAGGACTGAGTGGTGTCTCAAGATAGGTTGAGAATCATGATATATTTTAGGTTTAAATTTTAATGGACATAAAAAATATTAGATAATTTCTTCTCATATGTCGTAATCTTGATAAACAAAGTTAAAAAGAGATTATTGAGGTGAGAGTGTACATGCTAATTAACCATTGATAGCAATGATAGTGAATATCAAAGAGAACATGTAATAGTAAATTGATTTGGTAGAAACAATGAATATGGATTGTTTTTTTGTAATCCTAGCTGTCATCAACCATGCAAATTTGATTAATTTGTTCTTTTATAGAGCTTACTAGAAGTATAGCTCTAATGGGACCTTCTTTGTTAACTAGCTAATACTCAATGCATCTAAAAACCTTACCTACCTTCTTTTCTTGTCCTTTTTGGTGATTTTAACTCTAAAGAGTCATTTGATGTGATTGATAAGAGAAAATATTTTCTGTTTCATTTTATGTGAAGTAGTTTGACTCGATACGAAATTTAGAAAAAAAATAAGACTTTTAAAATTCAAAAAAGGGTCAAATATACCCATGTACTATAAGATATAGTTTATATATATCCTGTTGGATTTTAGCAAGGTGCGAATGAGAAATAAGATGAGAAAATGAAAATGTGGGGGAACCAATTTTGGAGGGAAAATGAAAAGTCATTGTAAATTGCAAATGAAAAGCCATTTCTCCTATATTGGTAGAAGAAAGGAAAATTGTTGTCCTTATATTAGGAAACACTTCTTTTAGTTCTTAAAGGGTTAAGAAGAAGGTGCCCCCTCGCGCTGTCGTCGTCGTCGGTCGCTCGAATTTGGATTTGAATTTGGCAAATGATGTGATTGATTGATAATATTTTTGGACAAAATTTATTTAATCAATCTCATTAATTGATTTCATTTCTCTTATAAATTAATTTAGGATGTTAGTTAATTAACAGAATTAATTTTGAGTACGGGATTTATTTGAAATTCACGTGTAACAATAACGTCATTCTGAAGGGACTTGTTCCTTCCGAAAAGACGTTATTTTTCCCAAAAGACACAACATTCTGGAACGACATGTCTAAACAGAAGCGCTCACACCATTGTCGAACAGACGGGTTCCTTGCTACAAGTGGTTATAAATAGAGACTTTTTTTCTGGTTTTCAACACTGAAAATCTTTTCTCTTTGCATACATTTTCTTACATAAACAAAATGTCGATCGACTGAGTCTGTGTGTGCTCTCGTTACTGTTCTTGCGTTCGCTGAAATTATTGAAGTTTGAGGTACCGCTACTTCTCTAATAGGTTAATCCATTTTATCTTGGGAGGAATTAATTTGCAACCTCGGGTACTTGAGGGGATTAAATTTCATAAGAAAACACAGTGGGTTCTGTGGACTCGGATTATTATTTTTGTATGTTTCATCCATTTTATGTTTCTGTTTTGCTAACCTTAATACAGGAGATAGCAAGCTTAAGAAATTTAATAGTTTCTGTATTTGAGATTTGTGGAGATTAAAACCTTTTTCTACTCTATTTGAATTTTTAAAATTCATTCGATTAACGATTAAAAGAACATAAAAACTTTATCATTAAATCAGAAGCAGGCTGTGTAAGGATTTATTCTTTACTGTTAGTATTTCACATACTAAAATTGTCTCTCATTTGTGATAGAAAAATGACAAATTCAAGTCAAGTAAATGTTGGAACAGTGAGTGCTGCAATAACATCAATGAGTGTCGCAACAACATCAATTGCACACAATCGTTCAACTGCTACCCTTGCACCGGTTGAGAAACCTGCAAAGTTTTCTGGAGTCGACTTCAAGAGATGGCAGCAGAAGATGTTTTTCTATCTGACTACGTTGAGTCTGCAAAGGTTCATTAATGAGAATGTTCATGTTATGTCGGATTAAACTCCGACCGAAGAACGTTTCTTCGTGACAGAAGCATGGACAAATTCAATTTTTTTGTGTAAAAATTATATCTTGAGTGGCCTGCAAGATGATTTGTACAATGTGTACAGTAGTATCAAGACCTCAAAAGAACTCTAGGATGCTTTAGAAAAGAAGTACAAAACAGAGGATGCCGGAATGAAAAGGTTCATTGTGGCAAAGTTTTTGGACTATAAAATGATAGATAGTAAGACCGTCGTAACCTAAGTTCAAGAACTGCAGGTCATAATCCGTGATCTCCTTGCTGAAGGTATAAATTTATTTAATGTCTATGTTGAATATATTAAGTCTATTCTTAATACTCACATAATCTTTAATGTAGAATTGATTGTGAATGTTGTTTTTCAAGTGACGGCCATTATTGAGAAGTTATCTCCGTTGTGGAAGGACTTTAAAAACTACTTGAAACATAAACGCAAGGAGATGACTGTTGAAAATCTCATGATAAGGCTGAGAATCGAAGAGGATAACAAGGCCACAGAAAAGAGGTCACATGGTAATTCAGCAATATCTGGAGTTAATATTGTTGAAGAAGATCCCACAAAATCAAAGAAAAGAAAGAAAGAATCTGGTCCAAAGAGCAATCCTCCTAAAAAGAAATTCAATGGAAACTGCTTCAATTGTGGCAAACGTGGTCATAGGGCTACTGAATGTCGGGGTCCCAATAAGGACAAGAAGAAAGATCAAGCAAATTTGACTGAATCCAAATAAGAGATGGACGATCTATGTGCAATGCTTTGAGAATGTAACTTGGTTGGAAATCCAAGAGAATGGTGGATAGATTTTGGTGCCTCATGCCATGTTTGTGCCAACAAAGAATTATTTGCATCATATACTCCAGCACCAGCAGACAAGAAGTTATTTATGGCAAACTCCGCTGCTGCAAAGGTTGAAGGAACTGGCATGGTCCACTTGACGATGACATCGGGCAAGGTGGTGACTTTGAACAGGGTCTTGTATGTTCCAAAATTGCGAAAGAACTTAGTTTCTATACCAGTTCTTACTAAGAATGGATTCAAATGTGTATTTGTTTCTAATAAAGTTATAGTAAGTAAGAATGAGATGTACATAGGAAAAAGTTACCTCATTGAGGGCCTCTTCAAACTCAATGTAATTGCAGTTGATATGAATAAAGATTCTGCTTCTTCTTACTTGTTTGAGTCTAAATGTTTATGGCATGAACGTTTGGGACACATTAATAATAAAACCTTGCAAAAACTAATTAGCTTAAATATTTTGCTTAAATTTGAGTGTAATAAATCAAAATGTCAAGTTTATGTTGAATCTAAGTATGATAAGCATCCTTATAAGTCTGTTGAAAGGAATTTATATCCATTAGAACCGATTCACACTGACATTTGTGACATGAAGTCAACACCAACACATGGTGGGAAAAAGTATTTCATAAATTTTATTGACGATTGCACTAGATATTGTTATGTCTATTTGCTAAATGGTAAGGATGAAGCAATAGATGCATTTAGGCAATATAAAACTGAGTTGAAAATTAGTTGGATAAAAAGATCAAAATGATTAGAAGTGATAGAGGTAGAGAATATAAATCTCCATTTCAAAAATATGTTTGAAAAATGGAATTATCCATCAAACTACTGCTCCTTACTCTCTTCAATCTAATGGGATTACGGAAAGAAAAAACTGAATTTTAAAGAAAATGATGAATGTCTTACTAATAAGTTCAGGTTTACCACAAAACTTGTGGAGGGAAGCTATCCTTACAGCAAGTCGAATATTCAATAGAGTGCATCATAGCAAGACACATGTTATTCCATATGAGAAATGGAAAGGTAGAGAACTCAACTTGAAATATTTCAAAGTGTGGGGGTGTCTAGCCAAAGTCCAGGTTCATATACCTAAGAGGGTGAAAATAGGACCAAAGACTATGGATTGTGTATTCATTGGATATGCCACAAATAGTAAGGCATGTCGATTTTTTGTTCAAAAGTCCGAACATTCAGATATTCATGACAATACGGTAATGGAATCAGATAATGCTAAATTATTTGAACATATCTATCTGTATAAAACTAGACTTGAGTCATCTAGTGGGGGGTCTAAACGACCTCGAGAAGAATCAAAAGAGAATGAACCCAGTGAAGAAAGTTTTGATTACTTTGACACATACTCGCCAGTGACTAGGATTACATCAATTCGGATGTTAATTACCCTAGCTGCAGTATACGATCTTGAAATTCATCATATGGGTGTGAAAATTGTCTTCTTAAATGGAGAGCGGGAGGAAGAGATTTACATGGAACAGCCTGAGGGCTTCGTAGTTCCCGGTAAAGAAAAGAAAATATGCAAACTTGTTAAGTCACTTTATGGACTAAAATAAGTACTGAAATAATGGCATGCGAATTTTGATCAGACCATGTTGTCAAATAGATTTAAGATCAATGAATGTGATAAATATGTCTAGATTAAAGACACTCCGAATCAGGAGGTCATTGTATGCATATATGTGGATGACATGCTGATAATGAGCAAGGACATTGCAAATGTAAAAGCTACTAAGTGTATGTTCGCTAGCAAGTTTGATATGAAAGATCTAGGAGTTGTCGATTTGATATTGGGAATTAAGATTCACAAAATTCCTAACGGTCTAGCACTGTCTCAATCTCATTATATTAAATAGGTACTTGAAAAGTTTAAGTATTTGAATTTCAAAAGGGCAAAAAATTCAATTGATGTGAACCTTAATCTTGCTAAGAATAAAGGTGAAAGTCAGTCTCAATTCGATTATGCCAGAGTGTTGAAAAGTTTAATGTATGTCATGAATTGTACACGATCAGACATAGTATGCGTTATAAGTAAACTGAGTCGATACACAAGTAATCCCAATCAAAATCATTGGATGGAAATTAAGAGAGTTTTGAGGTACTTAAATGACACTCAAAACTATGTTTTGCATTACAACAAATATCCAGCAGCTCTTGAAGGATATAGTGATGCAAATTGGATTACTGGGTCAACTGAAACGAAATTCATGAGTGGATATGTTTTCACTATTGGTGGAGGAGCAATATCTTGGAAATCATCCAAACAATATGTATAGTTGGCTCTACAATGGAGTCTGAATTCATCGCCCTAGACAAGGCAGGTGAAGAAGTTGAATGACTCCGAAATTTCTTAAAAGATATTATGTTTTGGCCCAAACCAATGGCCCATATATGCATACACTGTGATAGTCAAGTTGCAATAGGAAAGGCCGGAAGTGTTATGTATAACGAAAAGTCTCGTCACATATGATGAAGACATATCTCTGTTAGACAACTACTCTCTAGTGGAATTATCACAATTGACTATTTTAAGTCAAACGATAATGTGTCAGATCCACTTACAAAAGGCCTAACTAGAGAGGGAATTGAGAGATTATCAACGGGAATGAGACTATGGCCGAGAACAAGTCATCGTGGCGGTAACTCTACCTAGAAGACTGGAGATCCCAAGTTCTAGGTTCAAGGAGATCAAACAAAGTCATATATGAAGGTTCAACATTGTCAAAATTTATTTTATAATTCATTCTCATGATGAGACAATGTTCAGTAACCAGAATAAAGGCATAAGGACTTTTTAATGGTTTCTAAGTTTGATACAGGGTATATCAAATAGTGTATCTACGAGATAAAACAGTTACAAACCACCTATGTAAGTGTGAAATGTAAGCCGCTTCAAGAAGAATCTGGTAAGGCCAGTTCTCTAAGCACTTATTAACTAAAGACGTGTTCATGGCTGAAACGAACAAAACAATGAGAACCAAAAATAGTTCAAGGATTGATTGTGTGACTTATGTTGTCTAGGTATACACCAAAGCTCGACGGTTCAAAGATATCAAATCTATCGATTGATCGAGTATATCCGATATATGTTCACTATGAAAAGTTTAAAGGGAAACCTACTTATCCAGATGCGATTAACCCTTACTTACGAGACACACAAGGTTTTCATGCATATGTTTTAACAATAGACATTCCCCATTCATGTGGAGGATTGTTGGGTTTTAGCAAGGTGTGAATGAGAAATAAGAAGAGAAAATGGAAATGTGGGGGAACCAATTTTGGAGGGAAAATGAAACGTCATTATAAATTGCAAATGAAAAGTCATTTCTCCTATATTGGTAGAAGAAAGGAAAATTATTGTCCTTATATCAGGAAACACTTCCTTTAGTTCTTATAGGGTTAAGAAGAAGGTACCCCCTCACGCCGTCGTCGTCGCTCGCTCGACTTCGGCTTTGAATTTGGCAAATGATTTGATTGATAATATTTTTGGACAAAATTTATTTAATCAATCTCATTAATTGATTTCCTTTCTCTTATAAATTAATTCAGGATGTTAGTTAATTAACAGAATTAATTTCACGTAACGGGATTTATTTGAAATTCGCGTGTAACGGTAACATCGTTCTGAAGAGACATGTTCCTTCCGAAAAGACGTTATTTTTCCCAAAAGACACAACATTCTGGAACGACATGTCTGAACAAAAGCGCTCACACCATTGTCGAACAGACGCGTTCCTTGCTGCAAGTGACTATAAATAGAGACTCTTTTTCCGATTTTCAACACTAAAAAAAATTTCCGGCATACATTTTCTTACATAAACAAATTGTCGATCGACTGAGTCTGTGTGTGCTCTCGTTACTGTTCTTGCGTTCACTGAAATTATTGAAGTTTGAGGTACCGCTACTTCTCTAATAGGCTAATCCGTTTTATCTTGGAAGGAATTAATCTACAACATCGGGTACTTGAGGGAATTACATTTCTTAAGGAAACACAATGGGTTCTGTGGACTCGAATTATTATTTCTGTCTATTTCATCTATTTTTCTGTTTTTGTTTTGCTAACCTTAATACAGGAGATAGCATACCCTTCGTTATACTTTTGGGCTAAAAATATACCCCTCACGTTATACTTTTGGGCCAAATATACCCTTTATCCATTAAATATGTGGATCCCAACCTTAGAATAAACATGTGAAAGATTGTGATTAATTTTAAAAACTCAAATCATTGTTATCTGGTTAATACCCAAAATACATAATTACATAAAGGGTTTAAGTTTAATTAGAAGAGCCCAAATAATTTTTGTCTCTGCCAACAACAAAAATAACACATAGCCCAACCCCAACAAAGCTTCAAATCTCAACAATGGACTAATGTAAAAGTTATTTTCTTCAAATCAGTTTTGATCACTTCAATAGCAATAATTTTCAATACTTGGTTGATTTATAACAACTTTCAATCACAAACTTTAAAAGTTCATCGGCCACAAATTCGAAAGGAAAAAATTCAACAACTTTGTTTTCAACTTCTCCACCTAATATGCATTCTAATTTTAGCACATCAATTCAAATCAATGGAGTTTCAAGCACTACCTTAATTGAAATTTCAAAAACTTCATCATTGAACTCAGATGATAAACTCAACAAGAACAGTATAACACGCAATTTTTTTTAATGTTCTGTATTTTAGAGAAAAAATGGGAACATTAGTTATAAAATGAGTTTTCATGTATCAGTTGAAGATAATTAGTTGACAATTTTTTTGTGACAAACAATTCGTTTTGATTTTGTGTGACTTATAGATGGATTTAGCAAGAAAGTATATTAGTGAGTTATTTTGGGTATTAACCGGATAAAAATGATATGATTTTTTAAACTTGATCTCAACCTTTCCCATGTTTATTCTAGGAATAGGACCCACATATTTAACGGATAAAGGGTATATTTGGCCCAAAGTATAACGGGAGGGGTATATTTGGCCCAAAAGTATAACGAAAGATATATTTAAATTATTTCCTATAGTATAGGGGTATATTTAACCCTTTTTCATTTAAAATTTATGGTCTAAAATGAATGATAGAAATTTGTATGGCTATAAATTATTTCATTAAGATAAAATGAACATTTTAAAGTTAAATCACTATTTAATATAGAAATGTGTCATTCTTTTTTAAATTGATTAAAAAGAAGTAAATCATATAAATTGTTTAGCGCTTCTTTATTTCTTTTGATTTTTGCTTCAGTTTTGATTTTTGTGGATTGCAAACTCATAAACAATTGAGATTCATTTGGTTTTGTATTTTAGAGTGACCAACAAAAGCCCTATAAAAAATATTTTTAAAAAAATAAAATAAGATAAGAGGATATTTTTGTACAATGGGAGACTGAGCAATAAGTAGTGTATTTTGTTGGATAATCTTTATCCTGTGTTGTAATTAAACATTTATTTAGTATAATTAACCAAAATGATTTGTCCATTTTGGTTAATTATCAAAATAAGTAGCCTTTTTTACATTTTAGAAGAAAAGAAAAAGACCTTTTCAATCAGTGGCTTAGCTACCCTTATGTCAGGGTGTTTAATTGAAGACCATTCGTCGGAAAATTATACCGTATATACAAGTAAAATGATAAATAAAATGGCTAAATAACATATTTTGGACACCATTGACATAACAATATGATGTAATCTGGTGGTTTCAGGCACGACACACAAACTTAAAGTGTTCGAGTATTCAAATCTCACTACTAGCAAAAAAAAATCACTTATTAAGAAGAGCAAATTCACTTTAGCCCTTAGACACCCTTCGTGAATTTTCTGACTCCGCCACTATTTTCAACTTTGGACTCTGGACTCTAAAAAAATAGAAGGAATTATCAAACAGACTAGCACACATGTGGGGGAGATTTGAAGAAAGAGTAATGTCATGATTCAAAATCTCTTAAGCTATAATAGAACCTACATCCAATCCATAGGTGACATAATTCAATTTTTAATTTCAATCCCATAAATTACACGCATGAAATAACTCATACTTAAGAAAACAATTACAAGTTATAAAGGCGTCTCAAGTCATAAATATGAAGATTATATGTACAACTCCAAAATTTGGTGGTACAAGGATAAAAGTGACTATGAGTAAATGATACAAATTTTAAATACTCATTATATATAATATTTTGAAATAAGAAAAGACAAAATAAATAATCCAGGAGTCTGGCATTGTGGATCAACCAAACAACTCATGTGACGTGAAGATTGAGATAGTTTGAACATGTGACGTGAAGATTTTTTTTTTTAATAAGTCCCACGAGGGTAGTAAATTGATAAGTCAAAAGGCGATTGAGAGGGGGGGTGGAGCCTAACCTCTGCATACAAATAAGATCACAATTTGACCTAAGCCATATACAAGATGGAGATAAAACTCCTAAGCATTAGCTAAACATGTCATCCTCTATACAGTTAACTCTATAAATGAAATTTATCATGTTAATGTTACGAGGAAGGGACTCAATTAGCAGAGTATTCATGTCACATTTTAAAGTCAAATCGTTACTAACAGTAACATATATTTTATAGAACACACGAGTAGTGTCATTACTATAAATTCATACTACTAAAAAAGTTCAAATATATATATATATATATATATATACATACATTATCTTTGTTAATTAATGTATAAGCGATGGTGGCTAATAGAAAATCAGTCAGCTCCAAAATTATGAAGTAATTAATACGTTAAGTTGCAATTAATTTAAACTAAATATTGTAGATTACATCTCAAGAGCGAGGAGGGGGCATATATAATTTATGCTTTTATTATATTATTACTACTACATATATAACAAAGGAGTTTTAGATATTACTATCATGTTTGAGTTTTAATGAGCACTTCTGTTTTTTTTTTTTTGCTCTTCCAAGGTATGACATTCTTGAAACCCTTGTACATGGAAGCCTGTATATTTTGAAACATGAATCAATTTTAAAGAATCACCAAAAAGGAAATGGAAAAAAAAAAATTAATTAGAAAATATGAATAGGTACGAAATATGTCATTAATCCCTAACTAATTCAAAGTATCTAAATTTTTTTAATCTAAATTTTTTTAATAATCTATTGCTAATTCATAACTAAATATAATTAGCATAAGATATTTGTTGTTTAGCTATAAAATCTTGTCTGTCGCTACCGTCTAAAGTTAAAGATCAGTGAATAAGATTGAATTAACAAACCGACAACTGCTAGTAGTTGTGGACAGTGGCGTTAGGAGGGTATTTTGGCAAGTTAAGCAGCAAACAAATTTATAATTAATATTTTATCTTATTTAATTGTCTGATAAACAACAAAAACATTTAATTATTAAAAATTTAAATCTAAAGTTCTAAGTTGGTTCATTTTTTATTTAACTGTACTACTATCTTGTCATTAATATATATTTTATAATCCCAATATAAATTTTCTAAAACAAAACCCCAACTCAATTTTATTCTATTTCCGTCGTGTCATACTTCTAAAGATTTTCTCTACTTAAAATTTTTTGTAACAAACTTCAACGGTGTTTAGTCAAGAACATTGAAAAAATTGTGGTCAAACACTAATTTAAAGTGTTTTAGACCACATATTTTAATATATTACTAATTTTTTTTTAAAACATGAACTTTAACTTGACTTTAACGAATAGTTATGTCCTCTAACTGCACATAAACACATAAATTTGTATAAAATTGAACTAATAGGCACGTGTACTACATGGCATAACACACGTAAGACACAAAATTATCAAGTAACATGAATGTGTCTATTTATTCAATTTTATACAATTTGTGAATCTTTTTTTTCTTTTGATAAATTTGTTTGTATATGTGTTTATGGTTTTTTTTTCTTTAAAAATTAGGTTTCAAAAAACTATATATATCCTAGACACAAAAATAGATACAATATCTCTTGAAATTCTTTTCTTTTTTTACATCCTATTAAGAAAATAAAAAATAAAATATTCTTTGCTTTATAAGTACGTATAGTGTACACTACACAAGTATTTATAGAAGACTAAATTTTTTTGAAGTGATATAAAATCATATCATAAAAGAATGTATAAATTAAGAACTAATATAAAATTGGAGAAAAATTAAAATATTTGATTTTGAAAATTGAGATCTTTCAAATATATGATTGAGTTGTAAGATTAATCAGCGCAAAGCGTGAATAAGTTCACTATAATAATAATAAAGCTATATATATATAAGGTAATGATATATCTAGGGACATTTTTATAGTCTAGAAAATTATTTATCTTTTATCTCCTTTTTTTTGAATTTTTTTCTTATTCTTTTCATTAATCAATTTGATTAATAATTTTTAAAAAATCTATCATATTTATTACATCTAATAATTATATATATCACGAGTTACAAAAGACCTTCATCTGTGTGTTCTCTCTATTTAATAACATGTCTTATCAATCCTTTCTACCTAATTCTTATATTAATATATAGTTTAAAGCTAGACAAAAAAGAGTGATATCACACCTTCTTTTGACTAACAATAATATTTAAATCAATTTTTGATTTTATATCTCATATTTATCAATAATATTTAATGTAGATTAATCATAAATATTTGTTTTAAAAAATAGTCCAAAGAATGATTTTTACCATTACAATCGTTCATAATTATTATCCACAATTATGTGAATGCGTGTCTATGACTCTATATAGACGTAGAAACGGACAAACACGATCTACCTACACTTTTAATAAAATCATGTACATTAGATTTAATTAAGACTTGAAATTTTATATATTTGATACATTATAAAAAATTGTTCAACGAATTTAACGAGCTATTTATGATCGCGCGAAGCGCGGCTAAGTTCACTAGTTAATGTATAAGCGATGATGGCTAATAGAAAATCAGTCAGCACCAAAATTATGAAGTAATTAATACGTTAAGTTGCAATTAATTTAAACTAAATATTGTAGATTACATCTCAAGAGCGAGGAGGGGGCATATATAATTTATGCTTTTATTATATTATTACTACTACATATATAACAAAGGAGTTTTAGATATTACTATCATGTTTGAGTTTTAATGAGCACTTCTTTTTTAAATTTTTTGCTCTTCCGAGGTATGATATTCTTGAAACCCTTGTACATGGAACCCTGTATATTTTGAAACATGAATCAATTTTAAAGAACCACCAAAAAGGAAATGGAAAAAAAAAATTAATTAGAAAATATGAATAGGTACGAAATATGTCAGTAATCCCTAACTAATTCAAAGTATCTAAATTTTTTTATAATCTATCGCTAATTCATAACTAAATATAATTAGCATAAGATATTTGTTGTTTAGCTATAAAATCTTGTTTGTCGCTACTGTCTAAAGTTAAAGATCAGTGAATAAGATTGAATTAACAAACCGACAACTGCTAGTAGTTGTGGACAGTGGCGTTAGGAGGGTATTTTGGTAAGTTAAGCAGCAAACAAATTTATAATTAATATTTTATCTTATTTAATTGTCTGATAAACAACAAAAACATTTAATTATTAAAAATTTAAATCTAAATTTCTAAGTTGGTTCATTTTTTATTTAACTGTACTGCTATCTTGTCATTAATATATATTTTATAATCCCAATATATATTTTCTAAAAAAAACCCCAACTCAATTTTATTCTATTTCACTCGTGTCATACTTCTAAAGATTTTCTCTACTTAAAATTTTTTGTAACAAACTTCAACGGTGTTTAGTCAAGAACATTGAAAAATTGTGGTCAAACACAAATTTGAAGTGTTTTAGACCACATATTTTAATATATTACTAATTTTTTTTTAAAACATGAACTTTAACTTGACTTTAACGAATAGTTATGTCCTCTAACTGCGCATAAACACATAAATTTGTATAACACACGTAAGACACAAAATTATCAAGTAACATGAATGTGTCTATTTATTCAATTTTATACAAATTTAAATATCTGCTTATGCACACACAATGTTAAAGGTCATAATTGTTAGTTAACGCAAATTAAGTATCATGTTTATATATTATACCTGACTTAAAAGTTACTCCTTAACATTTTCAAATACTTAAAAAAAACTCATTCTAAGAGACGGAAATGTAAATAAAAAGCATACTCTAAAACTTACCCAAATGTGAGAGTGAGAGAGGCCGGAGAAGTAACCATTTCTTTCAAGTCCAGTGCCAGTTCCACAATCTGATGATGAAGATGAAATGACCAAATTGCCCCCACCGACACCAACTTCCTTCTTAATACGTCGTTTAGCAAACCATTGTTGCCACCAATAAGAACCTCTTCTACGCACATTATTATTAGTACTATTATCATCATTCTTATAAAGAACTAGAGCACCAAGTTGCCCTCTCTCAAGGACATTATTTATTTTAGGGGAGGAGGGTATTTTGGTCATTTTATCCAAGTTGTAAAACCTAGGAGGTGGCTCTAAGAATTTAGGTTGATCATTAAAAATGGTAGAAATAATAATGTCAGTACAATAAGGTCTAGGTTTACCAGGATGTAATTCCCACTTAAAAGGAACAGAAGCTAAACAAGTGTGAATTGGTGGAGTTAATACACCTGATGAATATTGTTGAGGTGAATATTTCAATTTCATGGATTTTGGTGTTAAAAATAGAGGAAGTTTTGTGGGGGAATTACTTTGATCTATAGACATAATTGGATGGTGTTTTATTTTGTACTAATATTTCTTCTACATATAAAAGAAGAAAATGAAGGACAACTTTATTTTTTATGGTTACTATTGATGGTTTTGTTCACGGGGGGGAAAAGGACACACCTTGACATCACTTTACGCAGAGAAAATAATGAAGTCTTTGAAGGCAATGATACTAGTGTTTTAAATGGCGGGGATGATCACGACTCACGAGGCGATGTGAAATGGAGCTAAGTGTGTAGAGGCGTAAGTTCATTGATCTATGGAATATATATTTTATGTATTTTTAATTTTATAATTTTACTTAAAATAAATAAATTTTTCATAAATTAATTGTCAAAAATATTAGGAGTAATTATTATTTGAGAAAGTTAATTATATAAAAAATGATAAAATAGTCAATATATTCTTTAAAATAAAATCACCATCCATCTTCATATCTATGGAGTATTATTTCTTTTCACCCTCGACTAATACTTGCGCTGATTATTGTTTATATATTTGAAAGAAAAAAACTAAGAGAAAGTGTCAGAGCAATAACAAAAAATAGATAAAGTTGCTTTAAAAACTTAGTATTGTAGAATCTCTCTATTCTATCAATTTGAAGCATAATCATCTAAAAAAATACTTATGGCACTGTCATTTTCTATGAGAGCTTCTTTATTTATTTATATATTTTAGGAAAAATCACTACAATACGATAGCAAAAAAGTATAATTATCATTGCACAAATAATAAAAAACTTGATTTATAACAAAAATACTTTTAAACAATAAAAATTAAATTTTAAGCTCACAGTGTACACTTTTAAGCCCTTGATGCCCCAAATGATAGGGCTTATTCCTTGTGGATCTACGCCTTTCATTTGTGCCTCGGAGCGGATTTGGTATGCCCACCCCAAAATTCGTCTCAAAAAGGTCTTTGAAAACACTCATGACTAGTTCTCTCATGCCTTAAAATATATGATGATATTTATCTTGTTAAGAAATTTTCAAAATAAAGGTTTTTAAAAAAAAGTTTACAGTCTTAAATAAGTTATAGATATTTTTTGATAGTATGTACATAGATACTTTTTGATAGCATGTACGCAAACCTTCATTACCTTTGTGGAGGTGAAAAGGTTGGATCCAAAGACTCTTGGCTCAAAAGAAGTCTTATCAAAGCATGATCGAAAGAAAAATAACAAAAATAAAATAGCAAGATATACGCCTAAGTCATAACAAAATGAAGCAACAAGTAGTAGTGAAAATTAAAGAATAAGATACTACATGACTAATAACTAATACAACTAGATTAGGAGAAAGTGAGAAGAGGAGACTCACCCCATATCTCTCCCACATAAAAGTATGACAACACTTAGCTACATACTATTTTTATACCTTAATTATCGACCTTCATACCGGTCTTTCTATAAAGGATCATGCCTTCAGTAAGCTAGTTGAGATGTGTCATGTCATGTCTAATCACCTTCCATCGTTCTTCTTTGGTGTATATATATCTAGCTCTTTCAAAATCTGTAGCTAATATATTACACATCTTTACTTGGTGCGTCTATGCACCTCCTCTTTATATGCCCCAACCATTGCAATCTCATTTTATGCACCATGAAGCCCACTCATATACGTACATTGTCCTATATAACTTCGTTCTTAATCTTGTCGCTCTTAATATGTCTATGCATCCATTTAATTTGGTCATCCTCATTTATCTTACCGTCACCGTCAATGTAGGTCTAACCATCACTATGCATAACTTATCCTTAAGCCTTGGTGACATGTTCTTATCACTCAGTACCTCAAATATGAGCCTCTATTTGACTCACTATGCTCCAATAATGTATGTTACATCCTTATTATTTCCCTGTTTCTTTGAATAATAGAACCAATGTACTTAAAATCTCTTCTCTTGAATATGGCTTGTGTATCGTCTTCACTTCCACCTTCGATTCATTTGTTGTGTCGTAGGACTTGCACTTCAGGTACTATATTTTAGTCCCGCTTAATATAAAATCTTTTGATTATAGGGTTTGTCTCCAAATTTTCAACTTATTATTAATTATAGTGTGTGTCTCATTGATGCATATTGTGTCATCTACGGATTGTATAGACCACGACACCTTCCTTTAATTTGAATATGTCGCCTCAGTTCATCTATCACTAAGGCAAAATAAATGGGTTAAAGATTGATATCCTAATGCAACCTTACCATGATTGGAAAGTATTGAGTCGCCTCCCACTATCCTTATTACTTGGGTCCATTTTACGTGTACTAATGTAAGTTACAAGTACACATTTAGACTCCAAATATCTCTATAAAACCTCCTAAAGAACTCTATCATATGCATTTTCAAGGTTAATGATATCATGTGTAAGTATCTCTTTATATCTCTATATTATTCCATCATTCTTCTTTACAAGATGAATGACTTTTCTAGTCGATCGCCTCAACATGAATTTGAATTTGTTCTTGGGATAGACATAACCCTCTTAACCCTTATTTTGACTATCATTTCCTGAACTTTTATATTGTGCTTAGTAGCTTGATACCATAACTATGAAGGTTTTGAATATCACCCTCATTCAAAAGGTTATGTAAATACATTTTTCATCTCTTTCTTATGTGTCTCTACTACCAATATTCCCTCATCATCGTCCTTAGTACACTTTCCTTCGGTAAATTATATTAAATATAGAAAATATTACTATTAATTTAGAACTCATTGAAAAATAATTTCATATAAATTAAGATGACAAGTAATAACTTGTTTCGTCAAGTTTGTGAAGTCAAAACTGTTTTTTCTTAAAATAATAATAAAGTGCTTATTTTATATTTAGCTATTTGCTCAAACTTTTAGGAAAAAAAGTACTAGTGATTTAAATTGTAGCAAAATATGTTTTTAAGAAGCTAAAAAATATATTTTCAAAAGCATTTTTGAAATTTTTAGCAAACACAACCTATTGCTCTATATTGATAAAATTAATTTTTGAATTATCTAATTAAACACAAATAATTATATTCCAAAAGTACTTTTTTATGAACCACTTTTAATAGAAAACTACTTTTAAAACTAAATAAGTATATTTTGTAAGGTCGGTCAAAGATACTATTAAAACATAAATATTGTAATTAATTATGGGAATCTGATTTTTGACTCTCTATAATAAGATGGCATGATGCTTGATGATGATAATTTTATTTTTATTTTCTCTTAATATAGTGTGGAAGGAATTGATGGAAAAAAAATATATCTCACTAACATGTTGTTAAGTATAATTAAGTATGTTTTGGCCAACCGACAACAAGCAAATCTAGTGTTTTTTTAATTAGTGAATGATTGCATTTTTGTATGAATGAGATCTTGCTTAAATATCTGACTGCACAAATATCATTAAAATATCATCTGGTAAAACATACACTAACTAATCCATATGATCAAACAAAATCTTAGATTTATTGTGTAAAATATTTATTAATTGGACTACAATATATTTGAAATATAATATTTGGAAATCGTGTCAAGTCAGAAATAAGTTTGATGATATTTCAAAATATAAATATAACTCCGAACTATCGAAAATAGTAAAGGGATGAGTTTTTTTAGTTTTAACTAAAATATTTGATAGATGCACATGATTATGACACGTGTCTATTTGTTAGTGTGAAGGATATAAATGCTCCACTTTTTATACGGCAAGAGCTATGGTGTCTCAATAGTATAACGAAGAGTATTAATATATCATTTCAATAATTTGGGGATATATTTAACCCATTCACGTCCAAATACTATAATATAAGCAAAATAAAATAACAATAATAATCGTTTAGTCAATATAATTTCAGAAGTTAAATTTGTGGAAAATGGTGTGAAGGCAGATCCTTACACTTAAAACTATTTTTAATAGCGAGACATATTGAAAACACCTTTGAACTTAACGTAAGTTATTAGTTTCGTTCTTGAACTATATATTGACAGTTTTAATAATACTCTTCTACTTGACTAACTGAATTTAGATACACCCTTAATCTACTACATGTCATAACTAGTGGTCTCAAACTATTTTCTGAGCATGAAATTTTAATAAAAAGTCGAGAGAGGCATTGAAAACACTCCTAAACTTGACTAAATTTAGAGATATATTTCACTCATATTGTAAACGGAAAAGGGCCAAAAATACCCCTGAAGTACAGGAAAAGGTCTAAATATACCCTACATCCATCTTTTGGGTTAAAAATACCCTTCTACTCATCTTTTTGGTCTAAAACTACCCTTCCATCCACCTTTTTACTCACTCACTTATACCCTTACAACTAACAACCCTCTCTCTTTTTTTAAAATACTTATTACGTGTCATTTTCTTATTGAATGAAACAAAAATCCACCTCTATTAATTTTTTCCCATAATTTATCCAAATCAAAACAATATATCTTTTCAAGATCCAAAAAATATATTTTTTTAAATCTAGTAATTTCTATTTTCTATAGTTCCAAAAATAATAATTGTTTTAGATAATTAAAATATTTTTAAAAATACTAGTCATGCCACATAATAAGTATTTTTTTTTTAAAAAGAGAGAGAGTTGTTAGTTGCAAGGTTATAAGTGAGCAAAAAGGTGGATGGGGTAATTTTAGACCAAAAAGATGAATAGAAGGGTATTTTGTAGACCAAAAGATGGATTGAGGGTATTTTTAGACCTTTTTCTATATTTCAGGGGTATTTTTGACCCTTTTCCGTATTGTAAATTTGAGGTTGTATTTAAGTTCAATTGGTCAAATTAATAAGTATTTTTAAGATTGTCAAAAATTTAGAAATAAAACTAATAATTCACATCAATTCTACAAATATTTCTTTTTTAATATATAGGCATTCGGTTCAAGTAAAATATTTTAAGTTTTTATTTAATTTCTTGTTTGTTTGATTATGGATTGCCTTGGATTCTATTTGCATAATGGAAATGGCAGCTCTTTTCAGTGTAGGATTGGACAAGTTAGCTTGGATTTTTTTTCACCTACTCTACAAAAAGTGATGGGGCGTCCACCAACCATACGTCAACAACTTTGTCCATTCTTTGTACACACTACTATCACAATCTATCAAAAGATTTGTTCTTTAGTCTCGTTTAACATATTCTTTCGTTTTCATTTTAATTTATTTGTCTTGCTTTTTTTTTTTTATAAAATAAAATAAATATTTTTGATATAATACATAAATATATTCTTTAATTTCATTTCATTTAACATCTCTATATTCTAACTTGGGAGTCGAGTGATTAGGTTGGAAGTCAGGTCGTGATTAGAGCTTAGGAGTTAGGTCCCAACTTGAAATTGAGATTCGAGGTCCAAATTAGATCTCGGGTTAGAGTCAGGAGTTGGGTCTTAAGTTGTGGTCAGGATTTGGGTCCTAGTTGAGGTCACGAGTCAGGTCCCCGCTCGAGATCGAAAATTAGGTCCCGAGTTGAGATAGAAAGTTTTTCAATCAAGATTGAGGTCGTAGTCGAGAGTTGAGTTTCGAGTCGGGATTGTAGTTGGGAGTGGGTCCTTACAGGTTAGGGCGGGGGTCGAAAGTCGGGTCTCAAGTTAGGACTCGTTTGAGGGTGGTGAGGTTTAAGTAGGGGTGTGCATCGGTCGGTTCGGTTTATCGATTTTCAGTTTTTAAATATGCTAAATCAATAACCAAATCAAAAGGTTTTTTTTTTATCGATTTTGGTCATTAATGACTCGATTTTCTATTTAACCAATTAGAAAATGCTCATAAAACAACTAGATGACTTCTCTAACAAAATTTGACCGACAAGACAAGACAATAATGCAACTCTCCAAATACTCATAAAATAGAAACAATAATAATTAACATGAAAAGAACTATACAAGTGTAACAGAAAGAGAAAATAAGAGAAATGTGATTATTATTTTAGGTTTTGACGTTTTGTATAATGTGAAGTGTGAATTGAAGGCTTAAGGCAAAAACAGTAACTAGTAAGATATTGAGATTAATATTTATGTATAAGTAAAAGAAGTAAATTACTGGAGTATAATCTTATTGAGTTATTATTTTACCCAATAACTCAATATTAAAAATCAATATTGAATCGATAACCCGATATTTTTTTTAAAAAAAAATTGTTAACCCAATTGATGCATTTTTTTATATATTCGTAAAATGCGTAAATTGCATTAAATTATTCCCATAAATAAAAAAGAAACTTGTTCATAAATTCAAACTTATTGTGCAAATTGAGGAAGCAAAAATGTGTGAGTTCAAGATTAATACTTATAGTTGAAACATGTCAAGATGATGGGCTTCCTAATCGCTCAAAAAAAAGATTATAAATTAGAATTAAACAACATATTTCCTTATTAAGCCTTTGTAAACTACTTCTTTCTTTTTTTTGACAAATAATTAAAGATGATTGACTTGACTAGTTTTGTTATTGTCCTTCTTTGCACATATCTTCTTAATTTGATCAATTATAGTATAGTCCTTTTTGGCGCATATCTTATTTCCAAGCTACTTCATTTTTCATTCGTCGGTAAGTCGAATCGAGAAATCAATCGACTCCCTCCTAGTCCAAAACAATGGCCTATTGTAGGCAACCTTTTTCAGTTAGGGCAATTACCTCATCGAGACATGGCGTCTTTCTGCGAAAAATATGGCCCATTGGTCTATCTCCGACTAGGTAATGTTGATACAATAAATTCACAAATGACCACATTTTAGTCCTTGTAATTAATAAAGGATAGTCATTGTTTTTGAGTTTCAAATTTACAAGGGAAACTTCAAGTATACTTGACTTGGAGATTCACTTATGGATGTTGCAACTCGATGAACAATTACTATTTTACAAAAAAATGATCGAAAAGTGATAAGTGATAAGTGAACGTTATTTCTCAGATAAAGTTCAATGCTATACAAATTCGGTCAAACTCAGTAAATTTTACCTAAGTACTTTATCCATGTTAAGAAAAAATCATTATCTATGTACACACATTAAATTTTAAACCGAGTTATTAGCACTAGAATTTATCGTTCTAACATTTTGAACCCATAAAGTTGATATCGTGACTCCGCCTTTTGTTTTCTCTTAAAAGGTAATGTTGATGCTATCACCACCAATGATCCAGAAATCATAAGAGAAATACTTGTACAACAAGATGATGTTTTTGCATCTAGGCCAAGAACTCTTGCTGCCATTCATCTAGCTTATGGTTGTGGGGATGTGGCATTGGCTCCTTTAGGTCCAAAATGGAAAAGAATGAGAAGAATATGTATGGAACATTTATTGACAACTAAAAGACTTGAATCATTTGCAAAACATAGGGCAGATGAAGCCCAAAGTCTAGTTAAAGATATTTGGACCAAAGCCCAAAAAGGACAAATAGTGAATTTGAGGGAAGTTTTGGGTGGATTTTCAATGAATAATGTGACTAGAATGTTGTTAGGTAAACAATATTTTGGGGCAGAATCAGCAGGTCCACAAGAAGCAATGGAATTTATGCATGTAACACATGAGTTATTTTGGTTACTTGGAGTGATATATTTGGGTGACTATTTACCTTTTTGGAGGTGGATTGATCCTTATGGTTGTGAGAAAAAAATGAGGGATGTTGAAAAAAGGATTGATGATTTTCATATGAGAATAATTGAAGAACATAGAAAGAAGAAAGGTAATAAAAATAATAATAATAATAATATTGATGATGATGAAATGGACTTTGTGGATGTTTTATTGTCTCTACCAGGAGAAGATGAAGGAGATGGCAATGGAAAACAAAATATGGATGATGTAGAGATTAAAGCTCTAATTCAGGTCTAATTTTTTTTTATATATACCAACTTTCAACCTATTTAATATGTCAATGCATTTATCTCAAACTACTTATATATATATCCAATATATATGCATTTGGTAAGCAACAACTACCCACCCATGGGATTTCTAAGCTTGATTAACAGAGCTTGTGGTGGAGTGATAAGTACTTCTTCATCCCTAACTAGAGGTTTTGGGTTCGAGTTTTGCTGGATACAAAGTCGTCTTTGTTAAGGAGCGTTACCCCACAATGTGAGACTTTCCGGCAAGAATCAAAATTTTGTTGGACTCTAATGGGGTATCGAACACCAGTTGAGAAAAGAAAGAGAAGAAGAAATTCCTACAATGTGGGACTTTCGGGCGCGAACTCAAATTTTGTTGGACTCTAATGAGGGTATGGGACACCCGTAGAAAAAAAAAAGAAATAAATTCATAAGCTTGATTGATACTTAAAGCATAAAATTTCAGTTATATATACTGATAGAGTAAAAAAAAAATACATTATTAGTCCAATTTAATCGGTACTACCATGTTATTACTCTATTAAATTATTATATGAGACTTAATATAGAGAGTTACATGTCAACTTGATAGTGTAGACATTTTTAGACTATTCATGCACAAAAACTCAACTCTAATACAATCAATTTCCTTGCAACTTTTATATTAGAGAATTTATATATATATATATATGTACAGTATATTTTAACGTGTATTAACAAGATGCCTATTTTATTGTCAGCTTATTACTAATCACAATATATATTTGCTACATCAATAGTATCAAAAAAAGCCAAAAATGGTTCTTTTTTCTGCTGTGACTTATTTCTTTTCTTTAATTAAATTATAGGATATGATAGCTGCAGCCACAGACACTTCTGCTGTGACCAACGAATGGGCAATGGCTGAGGTAATCAGACATCCACATGTCCTCAAAAAGATCCAAGAAGAACTCGATATAGTTGTCGGGTCGGGTCGGATGGTAACCGAATCTGACTTGATCCATCTCAAGTACCTCCGTTGTGTAGTACGTGAAACATTCCGAATGCACCCCGCGGGTCCATTCCTAATCCCACATGAATCAATTCGCGATACTAAGATCAACGGCTATTACATCCCGGCCAAGACACGCGTGTTCATCAACACACATGGTCTTGGCCGGAACACAAAGATTTGGGACAACATAGATGAGTTTAGGCCAGAGAGACATTTACCACCAAATGATGATGAAAAAAACTTGATCATGACTACTACTAGTAGTAGTAGTAGTAGAGTTGAGATTAGTCATGGTCCAGATTTCAAGATTTTGCCATTTAGTGCTGGAAAAAGGAAGTGTCCTGGTGCACCATTGGGTGTGAAATTGGTGCTTATGGCATTGGCTAGGTTGTTTCATTGCTATGATTGGAGTCCACCAAATGGAGTAAAGCATCAAGATATTGACACAAATGAAGTTTATGGAATGACTATGCCTAAAGCTAAGCCATTGATGGCTATTGCTAAACCTAGACTGCCTGCTCACTTGTACCAATAATTAGTTACTAGTACTCAAATCAAAGGGAATTGGTCTTTAATGGATTTCGTAACGAATCAAATAAAGAGAAATTTCTATTTGTACCTCGTAAAAAAAAGCTCTCACCTCCTGTAATAGTATACTTCAACATTTTTCTCACCTGTGGCAATCCACACAGCAGACTTAAGTCTGTCTGATTACATAGTAGTCTTATTTGTGCAAATATGAAATTTTAAACATCCTTACGTTAGACCGCTGGTATGATTTTACATAAGGAAGCAAGTCAAGCGGCTTCATTGTTTCAGTGATGTCGGATACAAGTAACTTCTCTTTTTCTGCCAACGAAAGGAAATAATTGAACGTGTCGATAGTGCGAATTACTGAAGCAATATATGCAACAGGCTCTTGACCTAATCGTGGTGACAAATCAAGGTCACCTGCTGAACTAGTTTCTTCACTTTCAAAACATCTCCGGTCAGGTGGATAGTAGTCCTTGCAGCCATTACTCAAATGATGTAGGTTGTGATCTTCCCGCTTCAAAAGAATCGCGAGGACTCGAACAAGGTGAGGTAGGCACAGTGGATCATATATCACATCTGCACCCAAACTTTAAAGAGGAAAGTCAAAAGCCGGTTCTAATGAAGGCAACGTGATACTAAGGCTTGAAACTCAATCGAGGATATTTAAAATTATTTAACACCACAACCCTTTTGGGACGATACTCAAATTTACTATAAAATAGGACAGCCCAATGTACTAAAGCTCTCTCTATGCAAGAGGTCTGGGGAAGGACTGGACCATAAAGGTCTATTGTATGACAGCCTTACTCTGCATTTCTACAAGAGATTGTTTTCACAGCTTGAACCCATGACCTCTTAGTCACATTACAACAACTTTACCAGCCACGCCAAAGCTCACTGTCAATACTCAAATTTACTATAATAGACCAAATACTGCAGCATTGGTCATTTAGTCTCTTAACTTGAATGGCCTATAAAATATATCTGTTTTTTATTTATTGTTCTCCACAAGATTTCTAACAGTTAAAACTGCAAGTCCATTCCTCAAAGATTAAAGTATTACAGTAAAGGAAAGTAGTACCTGTGGTACTAAAAATAACAAAAGCAAACTTAAGAGGAACTACTCACACTATATCTGGCATGAATTCACGTAGCTCATTTTCTGCAGCAGACTCCCATGGCAAATACAAGCACTGCAACTGAATCCAAAAAGATATGTCTTAACTGCAACTTATGCCAACTCTATGAGACATTTTAGATACATATTTTATTTTTGAAAAGATAAAGTACTTCACTGGTAAAAACAGTATGAAGAAGGTACCAAAATGTTTACAAGTGCTTAAACAACTACATTTCAGACACATAAATGGCTCAACTTGTGAAACTCACTAACATCATGTTTATGCTAATGACCTCTGTTGCATTAAAAGGAACTCCGGTTTCCAATGACTGACTTAAACGAAAATTTTGTTTGCCTCAAAAAACATGGCATATACCGAAAAAACAATCCCTAATAGGATTAAGGCATAGATATATATACGAAAGATGTCCTCATCTCACAGTGACTCGGTTTTCAGGAACCACAATAAGATGTTGGAAATTTTACTTTCACCTTCCAAGTAACTCGTACCACTTTCAGATACATCATGTAAACATCCTACAATGGCAGTCAATTGCATTCACTGTGAACGGAAGCCAGCCGTTAAAGATCAAAAACTAGAAGAAAGTTTCCATGGACTACACTAGCAGCAACAGGAACCGATCATGGAGGCAATCTTCATAGGTTCTGAAAAATATAAAATAGTCCATCGACTTTCTTTTAATTTTAGAAGGTTTAAATTCAACAAGTGTCTTGAGACAATTTCTTTCATGTGCTGTGTGTTGGGAAATAATAATCACACAAGAATAATATCCACCTTAATACTAGAGACGAGCAATACGATATCACTATAGTGGGAAATTTAACACACTTAATAGTCTCAAAAGACTGCAACAAAAAGAAACAACCTTCTTTTATTTTAGCCACCTCACTATAACACAGCTCACACTGTCTATTTTTCTTCACATAATATTTTATATCATTGTCTGTGAACTACTCTCAACTCTCTCTGTATTTCTCTCTTTGAAATGATGTATCAAAGAATGAAATGGAAGGATTCTATTTAATGTAAAAGCTACTGTCCCTTTCAACCAATCAGAATTGCTTATTTGCAACTTGTTTGGCAACCAAAATAGTAGGCACCCAGAATGTCTCTTTCTCCAATCATTACTCTCTCTTTTAAAAAAACTTTTCTTGTATTTTCATGTGAACCCCACACCGTGTCAGTGGCGGAGCCAGGATTTTCGCCAAGGGTGTTCATACTTTAGAACAAGTAAAAAAATAAACCCTGCTAGTCAGATTATAAAGATTGGCTTCAAAATAGTCATACCTCAATATCAAATTAATCAACTATCCAAAATGAAAATTCTTAAAACATAAACTTACAAAATATCAATGAATAAACTAAGGAAGATGAAGTAGGACAAATATATTGACAGATAGTTTCAAATACACCAAAATATGTAAATTGTAAAGTGGTAACTACAATTGCACTCGACGACACTTCATCTCTTGAAATGTTTTCATAATACACTCATTAGAAACATCTTTAAATACTTTTTTCTCTACATAAGGCACTATGCAACCATCTAAGAATTCATCATCCATTCGATTTTGCAAGTCATTCTTGATAATCTTCATTGCCAAAAAAGTTCTTTCAACTGTAGCAGTGGCAACAGGTAGAAGCAAAGCAAACTTCACTAAAAGAAATACGAGAGAATAGGTTAAATGCTTCTTTGTCTCAATCAACTTTCTTGAAAGTTCTCCAAGTCCACCCAAATTGGAGAACCTTTCATCAATATCACGAACATCAATAATGTAATTAACAAGTTGATTCTCAAGAGCTCTCATGTTGGACCCATCAAAATCATCAAGATATAATTCAGCCATTCTCATTATCTTCTTTATGTCAAAACTAGAAAATGAATCAATTGGATTCAAGCAAGATACTCCATTAAGCAAATCACTTGTCACCTCATTGAAACGATCATTAAGTTCTTGTAGTTGTCAATCAATGATTTTATAAAACACATCCACACGATAATGATGCAAAGTAGTACAAATAACTACTTTACGTCGTGATCTCCCAGAATTAGCATATGGATCATCAAAATTGGGTAATGAAATGCCATGCTTGATACAAAATGCTTCTACCTTTTCTTTAAGTGAATCCCATCCAATATTTTTTTAAAGAGAAGATCCCATTCATTATCTCTTAAAGCTTGCAACCTTCTCTTTGCTACCTTTACAAAAATCATGGCATTTGCAATGTCTTGCTCCTTTTTCTGTAATGAAACATTAAGACCATTTGTGATTCCTAAAACATCTGTCATCAAATGCAACAAGAAAATAGTCTCAAACGTTTGACAACTTCTGAGAAATCTCGATGTGCTTGCTCTTTCTTCCAAAGTACTTGCATTTTCAACAAGAGTAGATATCAAGTACATCAACAATAGAGTCAAAACTACTAATAAAGTTTCCAAATGACTTGTAGTGAGATCCCCAACGAGTATCACCGGCTTTAACAAGACCAAGTTCTTGATTCAACCCTCTACCCGTTTCTAGTTCACCCATATCCAATGCCATTTGGAGATGCTTTTTTTGAGATTCTAAAAAATTATCCACACGTTTAAAAGAAGCTCCCAACACATTCAAAATATTTGAAATTAATAATACAAGTTCACCTACTTGAACACACTTTTTAGAAACCACAACAAGAGTCAATTGAAATTGATGAGCAAAACAATGAACAGAATAAGCCGATCTACTTTCTTGTCTAATCAACGTTTTAAGACCACCTAGCTCACCTTCCATATTACTTGCCCCATCGTAACATTGCCCACGTACATTAGATAAAGTCAAAGAATGGTGAGCAAGTACATCTACAATTGCTTTCTTTAGAGATAAAGCACTAGCATCTTTAATGTGAACAAGTCCAATAAATGCCTCAATCACAAACCCCATTTTGTCAACATATTTTAGACAAATAGCCATTTGCTCTTTGCGTGACACGTCTCTAGATTCATCAACCAATAAAGCAAAGTAGTCACTATTTATATCCTCTATTATAGCCTTAACTGTTTCAATCTTACACTAAGTCACAATATCTTTTTGGATGTCATGAGAAGTCATTTTATTATTTTTTGGAGCTTTTTCTAACACAAAAGGTTTAATTGCATCACATCTAGCAGCTAACCAAGAAAGAACTTCAAGAAAATTACCCTTGTTCAATGACGATTCACTCTCGTCATGACCACGAAATGCAAAACCTTGATCCAAGAGAAGTCTTACCACATCGATTGAAGCGTTAACCGAATCCGATATTCATGCTTACTTTTATCATCCAACTTGTAAAATGCGGCTTGAATGGATTGTTGTTCTCGCATAAGATCTTCACACTTTCTTTTGGATTGATTATGAACACTATTTGGTGGACCAATATGTGTAGCAAAGCTATCCTTTCTATGCCAATTTGTAAATCCCTTAGTCGAAAATACATTACCACCACCTTGATTAATGTTTTCTCCTTGAAACAAATAACAAGGTAAACAATAAGCAGCATCCGCACTAATACTGTATTCCAACCAATCACGATATTCATCAAACCACGTATAAACAAAACGACGTGGTGTTCCAAAAAAATTAGTTTGAGGAAACTGATGATTTTGAGGTTAACAAGGACCTTTAATGATATATGCCCTCCTTATCTCATCACGAAAGTTTGAATGATAATTTAAAATTGGAGTTCTTTCAGCCGGATCAACCTTTAAATCATTTACATCAAATTCTTGTCTTTGGGAAGAGTGAGATGATATTTCTATTTGGTTGACATTTTCATCTCGGCGTAGTTTATTTTGATTTTGAGGCGCCAAACTTGTTTTGGGTACTCTAAAAAAATATTTCTCCAAACTCATTGAACACCAAACTGAAATAGTAGTCAAGTTCAAGTATACCAAACTTATTAAAAATCATCCACAATACACCAAATAGTTGATCGATAATCAAATAAATAAAGTAGCTTTTCACATAAAAATTAAGATATTCAAGTCTTTCAACACATGATTAGAAAAAACTAAACTAAAGGAAAAAAAGAATTAAGAAATACCTTTTCACACTTCAATGGTGGTTGAGGAAGATATATACAATGATTAAAGCTTCCAATTTCTTAAAACTTGCAAATATGTATGAAAATTGAGAAGAGAGAAAGGTAAAGAGTAAAGTTGTAAAGAGTTTTTGGGAGAAGGAGAAGTCAAAAAAACTAAAAGGAAAAGACAACTATGAATCTATTCTTTTTTTAAATTAAGAAAAGTCAAAAATTGACCTTTTGTTTCCTTTTGTTTTTCTTAACTTAAAAAAGGTAACTTTTGTACTTTTTCTTAAGAGAAAAACGGAACAAATATTAAATAAATGAAATGTTCAAGCCTGGGATCGAACCCAGGCTGAGTTTTGCCTTTTCTAAGAGAACAAACGAAATAGTGAAAAAATTTAAAGAAAACGCCAACACTTGGGCTCGAACTCGGAACACTGAGGCATTTTTGCACAACCTTAACCGCTGAGCTGTCAACCTTTATTGTGTCAAGGTTGTTCAACAGTTAATATATATCCAAAAAACTCGATATTTAGTATATATACCCGTAAAAAATTTCCGACGAAGGTTGTTCATCTGACCACCCTCGCCATGTCATAGCTCCGCCCCTGCACCGTGTTTGCTTTGACAATAAGAACACCACACGGTGTTCTCTCTAACAATAAGACCAAATTCTTCATCCAACCCAACTATTTATACAAATGTTCTTTTTAGATAATTACTCCATCTAGGAAGTCTACAATTATAACTTATATAGTTAGAAAATGCTACACTTGACCTTCATTGGTTGTGTGAGGGTTTCCAAAGGGGTTTATAATGTCTAGGCTACTCCATCCATTGCCTTAAGGTTTTGGGTTGGATGCTCAGATTCCTTCACATGGTATCAGAGCTAAAACTTTATGAGCCCATTTACACAACCTCCTTCTCTCTTCATGTTTTATCACTCTAGGTGGTGTCAAGGTCGGCAAAGGGGTTTTACATGGTATCAGAGCCAAACTTTGTCAGACGTTTTCATAGCCTCATCTCTCTTTTTTATCACTCTAGGCTTCTCTCTCTCAACCAATCCATGGGGTTGCTTTGGCTACTCTCTCTCTCAATTCACATCGAGCCACCGGCGTTACTCCAGGTCCACTCATTAGCATATTGAGCCTAATCTATCTTCCTCTACTCCAAGATTACTTCTGTTGGGCCTTCTCTCTCTCTCTACTTATAAAGAAAATAAATTAAAAATCAAATGCATGTGTAAACCCTTGAAGGAGGTTACACATGTTGGGAAGTGTTAGAGAGTGCTATACTTGTCCCTTATTGGTTGTGTAAAGGTTTCCAAAAGAATTTATATTTCCTACACCACTCCATCCATTGCCTTAAGGTTTAGGTTAGATGCTCAACTTCATCCACAAATGTATTTGCAACTATGATGGAAATAAAGAAAGCCAGTAACAGTCAGCACTTTGAGTTCAGAGTTCATAAACTTCCTGGCCGCACTCTGGATTTCTTTGTTCTTCATCTTCCTCTTTTTTTTGTATATATACTTTGTGCGGCATGCAGTAGTGGATAAGCAGAATAATAATTAAGATTTTCATCCCCTAGAACATCAATTCAACTTAAATGGTAAATGATTCCCAAAACTACTTGGACTTCCATGATTGGATATCAACCGTTTGCTTGGCGAAAATATCCAAAGGTGCAATATAATGGTCAACGAAGGTGGAATGAAGACCATGGGAGATTAGAGTAGGTACAAAACTAGTTAATCCTTAGTGGGTGGAGACGTGGAGTTACATAGTACCTGTATTGGTGGGAGCCTGCAAGTAATGATCAAATAGATGATACGTTTGCAAACTAACCCGCAAACCATCGTTATAAAAATTATTGTAAAACAATGCTTTGAGAAACCAAAAACATAATGCCTTGGACTGTTGAAGAAATTGAGTCTGTAGCATTATAGAGCATCTATACGCATACATTACGCTCAACTGTAAAATTAATATGATTTTACTGTTCAATAATCAGGCCGGCAGGTGCTTCCTCAACACTTCTTTTGGTTATAGATTATAAAGCAAGTACACAAATCTCTACCAGTTCTACCCAAGCAGGCTTGCATGAAGCCTATGATTGTCAAACTAGCCAACTTTCATAAATACAGAATAGTACGGGAAGAAGTTAAGAATAGTAAGATCAAAAAAGACACATAAATAAGCAAAATTATGACCACTAACCGTGTTGTTTTTTTGTGTATGTCCTAACATATCAGTGCCCAGCTGATTTAAGTCCAAGTTGAGCTTCATGTTTGCTAAAGTTGATAAGTCACCATCTGTAAGTATTACCTGCATCATTATATGGAGAAGACTCTAAATTAACCATTACCCTTTTGGTAATTCCAAGTTGAGCTTCATGTTTTTGCTTTGATTACTGCTATGATTTTCTTGAGCTGAGGGTCTTTCAGAAACAACATCTCCACCTCGTAGAGGTAGTGATAAGGCCTGCTTACACTCTACCCTTCCTAGACTCCATTTTGTGGGATTTCACTAGGTATATGTTGATGTAACATAGAACCAAAATGTTGAAAGTTAATCCAATTAAGAGGCTTGTTGCATCATCAAAATTGAGATGCAACAATACTAGATTTTAGAGCAATTTCTGACAAAATAAGTGAACATTTTAAGAATGTGATCAGCGCCTCATAAAGTAATTTTAATTAATAACGATTTATGCTACATATCAGCATAAATAGTATTCTATCAACTACTACTTCCTTTATCCAAGGAAATGGGGAGATCGATTATGATGTAACACATCATATTGATGCGGTCTTGTGTGATAAAAAGGTACTACCAAAACTTAAAGGTAAGTTCTACAAAGCGGTAGTTAGACCGACTTTGTTGTATGGGGTGGAGTGTTTGGCAGTCAAGAACTCTTATATTCAGAAATGCAAGTTGTCGAATGAGGATGCTGAGATGGATGTGTGGGCATACCGAAGATATAAGATTAAGAATGATGATTTTTGGAACAAGGTGGAAGTGACCTCCGTGGTGGACAGGAGGAGGGAGGCGAGGTTGAGATGGTTTGAACATGTAGAGAAGAGAGCAAATGTCCCAATGTGGAAGTGTGAGAGGTTGGATATGGTGGGAACGAAAAGAGGTAGAGATAGGTAAAAGAAGTATTGGGAGAAGTGATTAAACAGGACATGCTTACCGAGGACATAACCTTAGATAAGAGGGTATGGAGGTCGTAAATTAGGGTAGAATAACGTTAGTAGGTAATTGAGCGTTGTCTTACTTTTCGATGGGAGTATGCTTAATGGTAGTCTAGAGCGTCATGTATGTCGTAGTATTAGCCTTATTTATGCAATTTCTTTGTCTTTGGTATATGTTATCATATGACATTGTTATTGTTCCTTTTCTATATGTTTTGTGTTGTTTCCTATATAGTTGTCATGTTTTCTTCATTGTTGTATTTCCTCGCTCATGACTATTTTTATTTGATGCACTTGAGCCGAAGGTCTTTCGAAAATAGTCTGTCTACCTCCACAAGATAGGGGTAAGGTCTACGTACACTCTACCCTCCTTAGACCTCACTTGTGGGACAAATTAGACTCTACCCTCCTTAGACCCCACTTGTGAGAATATACTATTATGTTGTTGTATTATTCATAAGAACACTAGTATGTTTAACACTAGGAATACTATTAACCGAAGCTTCTAAAATGTTTGTTGTTTCAGTAACTAAAATAAGGATGGCCACTATATCTATCCTAGGATGTAAATACCGTTTAATAAATTACTAGACTAAGCAAAAAATGCCACCACTTGGAATGCATTAGTTCTTATTTTATGATGGCAAAACTATGTTATGGAAAAATAAGACTAAATGTTCATGATTGCAAGAGAGCTTCTCTTTCACTTTTAGCAATTGGGTGACAAGAGCATGGGTTGCTTGATCCAAATTGTAGTTGAGGAAATTGATAGATCACATCTAGTCATTATCAATTACATGCTTCACGACCTAAAGAAAACCATATGTCCAGTCAATCACCCCAGCCACTTTCAATAGAAGACGAGGAAGCATATTGAATAGAGAAGACGAAGTCAATTGTAGCCTCAAATACAATTAGTGGAAGAGAGAAATGATTCCCAAAATTGTTCCGTGAGGACCCTTCTTCTTCAGGAACATACAAAATTATGATCCCATCTACAAACGGAAACACACACATAGTGAAGCTCAAAATGAGCAAGAGATAGATGTGTGATGCATTTGAGAAAAAAACAAGAGGCAGAATTTGCAGAAAAAAGACAGAATGGAAAAGGAAACTTGCCTTGGAGCAATTTGTCTGAGCTAGACAGACACCAACCAATCCAACACCCGAACCAACCTGTTTTGTTAATAGATTAAATACAAGAAATAGCAACTCTGTTATTATATTAATCAAGCTGACTACACACGTAAAAGAGCATTGCCAACTGACAGACAAAAAAGGATGAAGAGCAACAACGCTCAACCTTGGAAAAATCCACAAAGATGTAACAAGATTAGACATTTCAATTTTCCCTAAGAAACATTGTAGAGGAACAATTTGATAAACTAAGACAAACAGATGAATGCTTCTACAAGCTATCTCACCTCAAGACAAGATTTGTCCGAGAACACTTCTGGAAAAGAAAGTATGAACTCTGAAAGGAACAGACCTGATGGCCAGATTGAGCACCTGCTTCAACCAAGAAATACAGAGGACAAACTGGATCAGCCGTTACACTAAGAATAGAATGTTTGCACCAAATTATAAAACAACAAAGAAGCAAATCTTTCACAATATCAGGCAGTTATTGTAAAGCCTCGAAAGTAAACAATCAATTATTTTGGGCTAATTAAATGCCTAACGATGTGATTAAAGTGACTCTGAGGAGTATTCGCGCCCACACGAGAATGGTGGGGTCATTGGAATATGTGACATATTTATGGTACAAGTTAGAAGTGGGTGTAGCAGTTAAATGGCCAAAGGGAGTTAAAAAATAGATTTGGAATCTTGATCCAACTCCCAGGCATCCTCATGTTGTCCCGTGTGTCACAAGCGGTGAGCCTGGGAGTAAGGGAATGAAGCTGGGAAGAAGGGGTTGGGAAGTATATCATTGCCCACGTGAGAAGTCTTGGACACTCAAACTCTTTCTCGCATTTAGCTCATGCCGCGAGCAAGGGACCCATAGCCCTGGCCAGACCTCTCTACTATAAGCACTTTTAACTTTCCAAATAGGCTACTGGTAGATATCAACGTAAAGCGTAAGCATACAGGATTGAAAGTTGAAGTCCATCGTGGAAGACCACGATTCAAATCCCATCAAAGGGAAAACGAAAAATATAAAACTTCAGTGACTTCTTTCAATTGAGTTTACTTTGGTGGACGGAGTTATTCTATACATGTGGGAGGTAGCAGGTACCAAGTGGATTAGTGGAGGTGAGTGAGAATTGACCCAGACACCACCTTAACAAAAAAAAGCAAGGAAGAGCTTAGACATATAGATTGTCAACCAGCTTGCTACTTTGCATAATAAGTTACCCCAGAAAGCTTGTTAGTCATTCCCAGCTGCAATAAGAGAATCTCTATAAGAAAAGTTATAAAGCATCCAAAGATTTAAAATTTCTGAAACGTGCTCATGGAAGTATCTTTCAACCAAATTCAAAACCTAGGGCTGCATATCCTTGAAAAAAGTCAACTCCCGTCAAAAAGAAAAAGAAATGGGACAGTACATACCCTGTATCACCTTCAAGCATGTTAAGTGAACATTGCAACATGACTTCCAATTTCCTAAATATTTGACAACTCGAGGCTTGTGAACAATCTGTGTACACCAAAAATTAGATACAGAATGTTACTAAAAGTAGCTAAACATCATTCTATAAAAAGGAACGAAAAGAAAAAACTCCTCACCCTTGGGAAATAGAAACGAAAATCTTCTTAACATTCTTGTGCTTCCTTTTGCCAATTCATCATCCTTGCAACAAAAAGGAGGCCAATTTCACAATGGTTACATGGTGATGCTAAAATCCTAATCATTATTGATAGCAATTTTTAAAAATATTTACCTTCACAGAAGCCAGACAATAAATATACTTTTCATATAATTCATCCAAAACAACGTCCCCATTTGACTCGATTTCAACAATGAGTTTCTTTAAGAATCTTTTCAAATAAGGCAAACTACACTTCACATCCTGCAGCATTAGTAAGAGCATTGAAAATCAAACAAAACTACCCCAAGAGATAATTCTATTCAGGAAAGAAAATCTTTTAACTAGACAGTTAGAGGTTTAATGAACTTACGGATTTGTTGATACATACGTTCCATATGAAACTTTGCACTCTTTCCGTAATGGAACCACCTCCAAAATCCCTAGTGTAATTCACATATTGTTCAGTCAAACGAAACAATTAAGAGTGCAATTGCAATTCTACTATATTCGGTGTAAGTTAACATGAGCAGGGGTTGAAACTAGTAACCTGGCAAATGAGACAACAAAATCAGGGGGTTCACAGGCGAGGAAAGCAGAGACTAAATGCAAGCAAGGAGTAGAAGATTCTTGTAGCTCTTCTTCTTTCTCCATCACTACTCTGTAATTTCTTACAATGCACGGTGTGTCCCCGAGAAACCTAATTAATAAAAAAAATTAATTGAAGTGATAAAACTAACATGTTTCTGGAAAAGTAACCAAAATAACAACCAAAAAAAAAGGAAAGGGCCCAGTAACGATTATCAATTCTTTAAAGTGATGTATCAGCAAAGAGTTAATGAAGTGCTGCGTATAGCGAATTTTGTCGTTACTGGCAGCTACTATTTATAAATTGTTTCTTTCAATCACGAATTAAGGAAAAGGAAATTAACCTTACAATCAATCAATGGACTTGCCATTTGTATTTTCTATCTCTTATTTACCAAGCAATAAGCATAAATCTTACTAGAAAATTTCCAATAATGCTTTACTAAAGAGTTCAGAAGAAAATGCTGAAATTAACATCGAAAAGTTCATGACACTAGTTGCTGAAGTAGACTCCCAGATGAAAAATCTGCCTGCTACAGCACTGGTGAATATACAGATCATTTTCTCTTGGTTTATATGCTTTTGTTCCTCATAATATACCTTTTTTATGATTGTTATAGGTTACTTCATTGAAAATGAAGTAACAAGAAAGTGCTATAAAGGTATATACAGAGGGAGCAGAACATCAATGCTGTAAGTGTAAAGATCCCAATAAATCTATCATGGCATCTATATCATTTGCAATAGCTGTGTCACACCAAAAAAAAGGTAGTAAAGTGATGCATCTGTACTTAATGATAATTACAGATTCTGTTTTGCTTTTGAAAGCGCTTGCATTGCTTTCTCATCTTATACTGATGTTTATTATTTTCTACACAAGGTTGTAGCTCAACAAGGTAGCAAACTTGCTGACTGTTTCAATCGCATGAATAAATGTGAAGCAATCCAGAAGGTCCACTAAGATTTCGACAAACAGGGCGCCATCGCTTCCATTCTTTGAAGCAAGCATGAAACCACTACTTCCTTTCCACCATCAAATCTAACTGCTTAGGTGATCATCTCCAACACCAAACTGGAATTAAATTTTTAAGATGGTTAAAATCTTAGAAGTATGGGGTCAAGTGTTGGCCTGTCAAGAACATGTGAAGATGAAGATAGCAAAGATGAGGATGCTCAGATGGATGTGTGGAGATCCTAGGAGAGATACGATTAGGACGAAGTTATACACGACAAGATAGGAGTGGCTTCCGTGGCGTACAAGATGAGGGAAGTGGTGTTGATATGATTCGAACATGTGAAGAGAAGGTGCACAGATGCGTCAATAACAAGGTGTGAGAGGTTGGTTGTGGCAAGAGTTTGGAGAGGTAGAGGTAGGCCAAAAAGAACTTGGGGAGGTGATTAGACATGACATGGCACAACTCCAGCTTATTGAGGAATAAGCCTAGATAGAAAAATTTGGAGGTCATTAATTAGGATAGAAAGTTAGAGGTAGCCGAGTATTTTCACACTTTATGTGGGAGAGGTAGAGGTATAGTCTCCTCCTCTTCCCCTCATTAGTGATAGTGTAATACTATTTAGAAATCGCAGAGTCTCTTATTGCTCGGATGGTAAACACCCCTCACTTCCAACCCTAAGGTTGTGGTTCGAGTCACCAAGGGACCAAAAAGGTAGGAACTCCTAGGGAGGGATAAAAAAAAAAAAGAAAAAAAAAGTATTACTACTTGTTGTTGCATTTGCTTTGTACCTTGCTATTTTGTTGTCTTTTTTGTGCAGTTTTGCTATACTTGTTCAAAAACTTACATTTTGAATCGAGGTCAATCCAAAACAATCGCTCTACTCCACAAAGGTAGATCTAAGGTCTGCATACATCCTACTTTTCACAGATCCCACTTGTGCGATTACACTAGTATGTTGTTGTTAACATCTTAAAAGACGAATTGATAATCTAATATCCTCATGTCACCGTTTGTAAATCCAACTTCGACACAACGCAATATGGAGGTGTAATTAATAGCAGGGTATATGCACAATCAACATCCCGAACTTGGATTTCTTCAACAATGGAGCAACATCACCTATGTTTGCCCAATGTGAGAGCTCCAACAAAATAATCCCTATGTTATGCTTCTCAACATTAACCTGAAAGTATGGTGGTTCAAGATAGTTAGATTATTTGACAAAATAAAGTGGAAGGAGATGCAAAGTGTATTTCTAAACCAAAACTCGTTGTTAGGCGTGAACTATCAGTGTCTCTGACATGATATTGTAGACAATATTTATGAATGATAGGAACACGGTATTGGGTAACAAAGTTTTATGGAAGTGAAGTCTATGGAAGGCCTTAGGCTATTTAAAATTTTGGCATATTCAAGGTGATCCCGTAGTGAACTCGGGTATCAATGGGATTTTTTGGTAGTGTTGGAAGTATTGCTCATGTTTGAGTGAGTAATTTCCAAATGAGGATAGATGGGGAAATTGATGTTGCAAGCTAACTTCAAACTCAATGTCTGAAGTTTCATATTGTGGAAGACTGAAGTTTAGACACATATGGCTGAAGTTCAGTCCGTTCTAGGTCAACCTAGTTAATCACCGAAGATCCTATTAATTGTCAATAATTTAAGAGCTTTTACAGTCGATGCCAACTAAAGAGGTAGGCATACCTGTATAACGTTTTCGGTTTTTCCACTATCTGATTATATTAGTGCAGATGGTCACATCTGTGCTTAAAGCATGCACAGGCACAACTTAATCTTGACATTGCACTTTTAAATTTATAATTTGAGCAAGCAACATCACAAATCTAAATTGAACGACTTAAATTTGCAATGGATAGGAATTATGATGAGATATCCAAGGGAATCTACAACTTGTTGTAGATGGAACTCAGAAAGGATGATCGAGAAGAAGAGAATTAAGATATAAAGAATGTTGGCAACTACCAAGTGGGAACAAACTGTGCTTTCATTAGTGTTCTGCTAATGTTATCCAAAGAGACATACGTATTTCCCTAAAGGAAATCAGTCATAAATGGACTCTTGACTACATTTCTCAACAAATGTGGTGAAGAAAACAAAATAGATAAACAACCTAGAGTCTTCAAATAGACAGTACTCAAATGATAGACTGATTCATCATCTCAACTATTTCGTCATCAAAAAATATCCACATGATTCAAATCAACACAATATATACATTACAAGCTAGGGCAGAGGTAGAGTATTATTTGCGGCTTCAGCCAAACCAAGAAGTTTTTGCTTAGGCCCTGTATTTATAATAAAAATTCACCGAGTACCTACAATTTTTAAACTTTGAATCCAGCAACTAAGACGAGCTATGGGTTTGGTAGTAAGTTCAAAAGTCATAAACTTCAAATCATGATTCTGTCTCTTATTACATGCTTAAATCAGTCACAAGATGCTTTAAATGAAAAAAAAAAAAACTTCGGCTAAACAGGAACCTGAACTCAGGAAGTGACCTAGACTGATCGAAACCCCCCAGAACTAGCAAAACAGAGCTGCTGGACCTTGTGTTTAGCCAATGGCGTCAGCGAGTTAAACGCTGGGATTCTGTTGGTGAAGAAATGATGATTTTGGACTGTTTTAGTGTACCGTGGTCATGCTTTTTGGATTTAACGGTGTATGGAGGTGCTCGCCAGATTTCATGGAGTTTGACGGTGGTTTTACAGCAGCGATGGTCGGCGGAGGTGGCGGACGGCGGCTTGGCAGACGGTCCTTTTTATACCTACCAAAATGCTAGGTTTTTAAATTGTTTCCATCTTATACTCGGGGAAAATAACAGAAATGGTCCCCATATGTTTGAAGGTAGTTCAAAGTAGTTCCTCAAGTATTAATTACTGAACAATTTTGATTTTTAAAGTTTGTCAAACTTAGCTAACGTTTGGCCATAGATTTCCAAATATTCTTGGCAAATATTATTTGGGTGAAATTTCACCATGTGTTTGGCCATGGTATTTGGGAAACATATTTCACCTTTTTAGAAAAATATGATTTATACTCATAAGTTTTAAAAACTATCAAAACTAACCATAAGTTTGTATTACAAGTCAATTGGATCTTTGTTGCAATAAATAACAAGTAGTATCCATGACACTGGAGTAATGTGGTAGTTTGGAGTGAGTGCAACAAGCATCATTTCATACATTGTGAAGTAGACAAAACACGTGACTTTGTTACTCTGAGCCGATTATTCATCATTTTCATCAACAACCATATCATCACTTTCATATTCATCGAATATTTCATCACTATTTTGGTGTTCACGTAAAAAATTATGTAATACAATGCAAACAACTACTATAGAGGGTGTTTTTGTAAAAGATAAAAGTTTGGTGTACAATTTCAATTTTTAAAAGATTCTAAATAATGAGATTTGGCCCAAATACTAGAAAAATCTAGTACTCCCTTCGTTTAAAAAAAATGGTCTAGTTTGACTTGACACGAAGTTTAAGAAAATTAAAAAAACTTTTGAATCTTGTGGTCCTAATTTAAAGTTTTGTAAAATGTACAAAATTGTCATTTAATCTTGTGGTCTTAAACATGTCACATGAAAAGCTGAAATTAAAATGTTACCAAAAAAAAGAGGTCATTCTTTTTAAAACTGACCAAAAAGGAAAGGAGGTCATTTTTTTTTAAACGGAGGGAGTATTTGGGTATTTGCCAAAAAAAATTGTCAAATAATGGCAAATTGTATGGACAAACACTATTTGCCAAATTTCCCCCAAATATTATTTGAGAAATCTATGGCCAAGCGGGTCTTGCCATCATTTATTTAGCAATTTATATTCGTTAAATTTGATGAAAACAATAGAGAAAAAAAAATTTAATCATAAACATCAAGATAGTCTAGTCAAATCCTGAACCATTTATCCAGGTTAGGTTTTTAAATTGTTTTTATACTTGTACTTAGAGAAAATAACAAAAATATTCCCCTTATGTTTAAAAGCAATTAAAAGCAGTGCCCTTAAATATGTACAAAACAATTTTGATCAATTAAATTTGTTAAAAAATATTATTTTTAGTCTTTATCAAATATTTAACAGTTTATGCTCGTTAAATATGATGAAAACAATTGAGATAAAAAGATTTAATCATAAACACTAAGAAGTTCATCAAATCCTAAAATATATCATCTAAAAAATGGCATTAGACACTAAACAAATATTTTTTTAAAATAAGAATTACACCAAACTTTAGAAATAAATTTAATTTAAAATAGCAAAACCTACAAATTGTGCCTCTAAATGTGAGTTTCAACTAAAAAAAATTCAAACATAAGGGATTTTTTTTGACATTTTCTACAATATATAACACAGACAAAATAAACTATAAATAAAAATAAAAAAATATGTAAAACCTTTTTTCCTTTTTTAAAAATAAATAAATTATGATCACGGTAATCACGTAGCTTCACAAGGCCAAATCATGGAACAAGAACAAAAAAACAAATTTCACCAAGTCACGGGAAGTTCCACTTGTTTCTGCCAAAATGATGACTTTCATTTCCTTTTTTAGTTATGTCGATTTTAATTATTTATATATAAAATAATACATAAATTTACCTTTAAATTATACCTATTTTAGTGCTGTAAGATTGTAAATTAGTAATCAAATATTATACTAATTTACTAAATTTTATGCATATCAATTAAAATATTACCATATAATTTACTTAATTTTATTTGTATCGATTAAAATATTATCAAATATTATATTAATTGTGTAATTTTAATATATAAATAATTTATTTCTTAACGGACAATAGGATAATTGAAGCAGAATGTTCCAACTTTATCATCATTTTGAGTCTATAAGGAGAGAGTGAATTGATCAAAAGTTATGTGATCAAGGTTAACAACATGTTCTGATGTCAAAAATTTACAGTTAATATGTCATTAAGTAGGTAATGGAAATTATTTTTTGAGAATAATAATCATGAAATCTAACTTGACAAAATTAAATGACTTTTGAAAGATAAAACAAAGTCGCGTAATCATTCAATCTTCTAACTCTAACAACATCGAAAATCGAGTAAATAATGTGATACTATAACATATCGAATTACACTACTAATTTATTTTTTAAAAATCACATTTCAATATATATTACTCATTTAAGTAGAGCATATTAGCTCAAAGACAAACAGAAATGACAATAATATGCAAGTAACATTTATGGTTTCAAGTCACATAACACTACCAAACACCTATTTTTACCAATTATAACCAATTGTCTTCTAACATTGTGGCGTCATGTCTGGACATTAAAGTTGTAATAAAAATTACATGTCACCATAGTCGCAAATACTAGACATGCATTCACAATCCATTGGGAAAAACACACAGAAATTTGGCGTCTCCTCCACTCTAATTACAATTTACAAGTACTATTAGAAGCTAGAGTCGGATTTAGAAATTTTAAAACATGAATACATCATTAAATATAGGAAAAAAGGATAAATTGTCGTAAATGGTATGCAGATACCCTCCGTCATACTTTTGGGACATTGGTGCCCCTGCCGTCCAAAAACTAGAGCACATATACCCTTTATACTAACAAATATACATGTGTCATAATCTTATCCATCAACTCGAATTTATTAAATATTGGATCGAAGGATAAAATTGTGCCACATGTCCCTATTTAACCTTCCGTTAGAGTGAAGGACATATATGCTCTAGTTTTTTTATGACAAGGGAACCAATGTTCCAAAAATATGACAGAAAATATCTGCATATCATTTACGACAGTTCGTAGATATATTTATCTTTTTTCCCTTAAATATAATAGAAAAAGTTAAGTGTTAGAATGAAAAATCAATCTCTCTTATATTGTTCATTCTTTTAAAGCACAAGAGCCAACAAACAATACATTAGATTATTAATAATACTAAAAAAATATCAATAAATTCATGCAACACAAATTGAATAGTGAATTGGCCCTCAATGACCACTAGAAATTAGAAACGAACACCTATTTTCTTTGTTTTGTGCCGATTTGTCAACAAGTTAGAAGGCATCAACGGAAAGAAGGGAATGTAGGTCTTGCCGTGTTGCACATGCCAACGGAATAAAAAACATTATCATTATTATTATTATATAATAATAATAAGTAATACTTAATATATTTTATGTTGTATAATTTTCTGAAGCCTTCTTGCTTTATAATTTTAAATTAAAAATATATCAAAATATTATTTAATTTTATGATCTTAAAAAAAAAAAACAAATAGAAACAAAAAGTGAAAAGAGCATTGGAAACGGTGTCACCATACCGTAGCACAATACAACGTTCTTCAAACTTGCAAGTAGAAACACACTTGTTTTAAAGTCAAAAGTTCACACACACTATAACCTATATTTATACTCCCAAAATATCACTACTACGCTCATCCACAGTTTCAATTCTCTACAATGGAAGTGAAACTCATTTCAATTCTCTTCTTCTTCACCATTTTTGTTGCAGCTCATTCTCTTCAGTATCAAACACTTACCCTAAATTCCCTCCCTCAACTTCAATCCCTCTCATGGGAACCACAACTATCTTCTGATAACGAAAACACTCTTTCTGTACAATTACACCATGTCGACTTACTCTCACCTTCCTCCTTCAATGCAACTCCACATGCATTGTTCAAACTCCGTCTCCAACGCGATGCTATTAGAGCTAAATCCCTTTCCCTTCTTTCTGCTTCCGCTGCTAATTCCACCGGTAAGGATTTCAGCAGCTCTGTTATCTCCGGTCTATCTCAGGGAAGCGGCGAGTATTTTACTCGTATTGGAATCGGTACGCCTACTAAGTACGTTTACTTAGTTCTCGATACTGGAAGTGACATTGTTTGGATCCAATGTTTGCCTTGTGCAAAATGTTACTCTCAATCCGACCCGGTTTTTGACCCGAGTAAGTCATCTTCCTTCTCTCCGGTCACTTGTGATTCTCCGTTGTGCCGCCGGCTTGATTCCTCCGGCTGTAACAATCGGAACAAATGCCTTTACCAAGTCTCATACGGCGATGGTTCGTTTACAGTCGGCGAATACTCGACAGAAACTTTGAATTTCAGAAAAACAACTGTTAGCAATATTTCCTTTGGATGCGGCCATGATAACGAAGGTTTGTTTATCGGAGCTGCCGGTTTATTGGGTTTAGGAAAAGGGAAACTCTCGTTTCCGGGTCAAGCCGGTAGCCGGTTCGGTCAGAAATTCTCATACTGCCTTGTAGACCGGATCGGTTCAGCTAAACCGTCCTATATCGTCTTCGGCGAATCAGCAATTACCCGAAATACCATTTTTACCCCTCTCCTCACCAACCCAAAACTCGACACGTTTTACTACGTGGAGCTCACCGGAATTAGCGTCGGAGGTACGAAGGTTCCGGCGGTCACGCCGGAGTTGTTCAAGCTTGATACTGAAGGTAACGGTGGGGTTATAGTCGATTCGGGTACTTCAGTGACCCGGTTGACCCGATCCGGTTATATTGCAGTGAGGGATGCTTTCAGATTGGGTGCTAAGGATTTGAAGAGAGCACCGAATTTCTCTTTGTTCGATACATGCTATGATCTGTCGGGTAAAACACAAGCGAAGGTACCGACGTTGGTTTTGCACTTTGCTGGAGCTGACGTGGCATTACCGGCGGCGAATTATATGATTCCGGTGAACGGTGAAGGGAGATACTGCTTTGGATTTGCGGGTACAAATGGCGGGTTGTCAATAATTGGGAATATCCAGCAGCAGGGTTTTCGGGTCGTGTTTGATCTTGCGGGTTCTCGATTAGGGTTTGCTCCTCGTGGGTGTTCTTATTAATTAAAAAAATTAAGTTAAACAGTTTGTTTAGTAATGAATCTCTGGAAAGGCAGAGATAAAATTAGCACTTTTGCAGAAAAAGAGGAACAGCTTCACATGTTTTTGTTTTGCATTATGTGCTAATCATGGTGTCTTTTTGCTAATTTTTGTTTTTAACAAAAAGATAATTAGAAAAAAGGTTTAATTAAAAGGTGCTCCTAAATGACACAATTCACTTTGGCATAATCTGTCACGACTTATGTAAAAAGTTGAGTACTTTTCGAGTGAATTATTGGGTATGATATATTCTTAAGAAAAATATAAATTAAAAGTTATTACTTTTAAAAATAATAATAATTCAAACTACATGAAAAATATATCTCGAACTATAACAATTTCCTTTAATGTTATATTAGAATAGAAGAAGTATATTCTTATCGTAAATTTGACTCCAAACAGTTTATTTTTTTCTCCAAAAAGTTTCCTATAGATACAATCATTATTACATTTAAGCATGTTTGAATATTTTCATGATTTCAACCTCTCAAACTTTTCACTTCTCTTGTTTATGAATATACTAATTTGTCAAAGTTTTTCATTTTTTCAATATATGAATTTATTATTTTTTTCATATAAATAAGTCCGGCATTTTTCTTGTATATGAATTTAATAATCAAAATATCAATAGAACGTAATTAAGTTTAATAAAAAATTATACAACTAATTTTGATAAATTGATATAAGTTGGATCACATCATTATGTGCTAATGATGGTGTCTTTTTGCTAAAAAAATTTTTAACAAAAAGATCATTAAAAAAAGTGGTTAATTAAAAAGGGTGTTGCTAAATGACACAGTTTACTATTTCTCTTTGGAATAACCTGTCACGATTAATGTAAAAAGTTTAATCCTTCTCGAGTCTATATTAAGTAAATTGTTGTGAATTATTGGAGGTGCGACATATTCTTTAAAAAAAGTACTTTAATAATTAAAAAAGTATTTAAAGACATAAACGAAAGGTACTTTTCAGTATTACTCTTTTTATTATTCCCAAACTATTTTTAAAAAAATGTATGATAACTAAATATAGGGCAAACTTGAAAAAATATGCCAATAATTTTCTTCTATAAGCAATTCACTTAAAACAGTTTATATTTTTTCTCCAAAATGTTTCCTACAAGACATGATCATTATTACATTTAAGCATGTTTCAATATTTTCATGATTTCAACCCCTCAAACTATAAACATAATTTTCATGATTTCTACACCTCAAACCTTTCACTTTTCTTGTTTATCAATTTACTAATTTATCAAAGTTTTTCATTTCTTTCAATGTATGAATTTATTAATTTTGTTAATAAACAAGTCCGACATTTTCCATTTGAATTTAATAGTCAAAATAGCAATAGTATGTTACTATTCCCTCCATTTCATATTAACTGAATTTGTGCGACAATGCATACATATTAAGAAAAACATTTAACCACATAATGTAAATTATAATTTTCACTATTGCCCTTTGTGAAATCATAAATATAACTTTGTAAGTAGTGTAATTTATCTCTTACAAAATATAAAATTTTAATAAATGAAAAGGCAAATATGAAAAAAAAATTAAACATCCATCTTGAACTTTGAACAATTCAATTATTTTGAACAATAAAAAAAGTTTTAAAAATCAATTAATATGAAATAGAGAAAATACATTAAGGCGGTGGTCAATTTGTTAGAATAGCATCATTTGCTTATTCACAAATGACTCATAAACATGGTAGATAATATTTTTTTAAGGGTAAAGGGTCAAATATTCTGCTAAACTATTCGAAAAGGTTTAGATATACCCTCCATTTAAAGTTTGGCTCACTCATGCCTTCGCCGTCCAACTTTTGGTCTAAATATGCCCTTATGGGCGTTAGTTGGCTTGCTGGACATATCCAACTCATTTTTCATTTCTTTAAATGTCACATGGAATTGCTATGTCATTTTGACTTTACCACATGACATTTATATGAAAATAGAAAGGGATCAATTATACACCTAAAAAATTCGAACCCATAAACACCTAATCCGACCCATAAATCAACCCCCCTTTTAAATAAACTACCCGACCCGTTTTCAACAATTTTGTTTAAATTTTTATTTTTTTTCGATAAATCCCGAAAATTAGTAATGATTAATAAAAAATAGGAAAAATATGAAAAAAATAAATAAAATTAATGCCAAAAATTCACAAAAAAATATTGTAACCTTAAATTCAACAATTTCAAAAAAAAATTTAAATTTTTATTTTTTCGGTAAATTTCGAAAATGAGTAATTGATTAATAAAAAATATGAAAAAAAATATAAAATTAAAGCCAAAAAATCACAAAAAAATAGAGTAACCTTAAATTCAAAAATTTCAACAATTTTTTTTAAATTTTTATTTTTTTCAGCAAATTTCAAAAATGAGTAATTTATTAAAAAAAATTAAAAATTAAAAAAAATTGTTGAAATTTTTGAATTTAAGGTTACTCTATTTTTTTGGCTTTAATTTTATATTTTTTTTCATATTTTTTATTAATCAATTACTCATTTTCGAAATTTACCGAAAAAATAAAAATTTTAAATTTTTTTTGAAATTGTTGAATTTAAGGTTACAATATTTTTTTGTGAATTTTTGGCATTAATTTTATTTATTTTTTTCATATTTTTCCTATTTTTTATTAATCATTACTAATTTTCGGGATTTATCGAAAAAAAATAAAAATTTAAACAAAATTGTTGAAAACGGGTCGGGTAGTTTATTTAAAAGGGGGGTTGATTTATGGGTCGGATTAGGTGTTTATGGGTTCGAATTTTTTAGGTGTATAATTGATCCCTTTCTATTTTCATATAAATGTCATGTGGTAAAGTCAAAATGACATAGCAATTCCATGTGACATTTAAAGAAATGAAAAATGAGTTGGATATGTCCAGCAGACCAACTAACGCCAATAAGGGCATAGTTAGACCAAAAGTTGGACAACGAAGGCATGAGTGAGCCAAACTTTAAATGGATGGTATATCTAGACATTTTCGAATAGTTTAGGGGCATATTTGACCCTTTACCCTTTTTTTAATTATGAAAGTTCTCTATGAAATAATTTTGAAACTAACCATTGAGTACATATTTATACAAATGACGTCAAACAAAAATATTAAAATCTAAAAATAAATAAATAAAATTTTAAAATATATAAAAATATTAAGAATTTTTTTCCAACATATGAAATAACCTTGAAACTAATAATCTAGTACATATTTTTATAACTAGTAACATAAAAATATTAAAATCTAAAAAATATACATAAAATTATATAAATAACGTAAAATACAGAAAAGAAGTGAAAATAAATATACAAAAGTTGAGAAAATGCAAGAACATGCTTCTTGTGGATCAAACCTTCGGGGTAAAAACTTACCCGCACATGACATGCAATATTGAATTGATGTATACACCACGTACGGTTCCATCAGGGTCAAGAAATCCACTTGTGCCTTTGAGCCCTTGCAACATTTTGGAGTCCAAACAAACATTGTTCGTCGGTCATTACGCTGCTTGCAAATACCAAATCAATGAAGGATTAGTATCTTTTAGGAATAATCACTATTACTAAGGTCCCATGTGGACGTCAAATAGTTTAGCCTTAAAATTATTTATTGAATAAATTAGTTAAATTTCCTTAAATGAGGTGTAAAGTAACGTAATTAATCTCTTAATAATGTGAGTGAAATAGTAAACTATTACTAGTCCTATAATTAGCTTCTATTCACACACAAAAGATTGAACATGTATTCTGCAAGTTGCCTTGTTTAATGATTTTATATATGACGTGTAATTCTCCTCAGATGTTGGTGATATTTTTCAATAAGTTCTTTTCCAAATAATTTTGAGATTGTTTAGATGAAATTTGACTTGGTCGAAATTGAAAGAAATCAATTCGTTAAGAAAAATGAATCGTTGCAATGTATAATTATTATATAAATAGTATATATACATATGCAATTATTTTTGTTGATTTTTTTTTTTTAAAAATGCAAAATGTCAGCTCATAAAATTAACTCACCATTATTTTAGCTCAATTTAATTTTCTCTTTTTTAATTTACCAAAAAGGGTCATTCGACCCTAATTTTTCCAAAAATAATGCCTTGCGTCTTCTTCTTGTTTTCCTTTTTCTTCTGCTGCTACGTACTTCCTTCTTCTTCATCTTCTTCTGTTGCTTTTGGCTCCTCATCCTTCTTCATCTTTTGCCTTAAAATTCGACGTATCGTAGAATTGTTTAGAACGAATTATATATCAAAAGACTCGAAATATCGAGAAGATTTCATATCTAAAATTTGGGACTGCTTAGAGGTGATTTTGAGTTGATCGAGACTGAATAGTTAGTGTATACTTCATGTATAATTAAACTATATGCAGCTTTTTGAGTGTATCATAATGTGTATAGCTCATGTATAAATAAACTATATTGCATAGTCCGTGTATATTTTTGATGACTTTTGGCAAGCTATATAGTCGATGTATACTTTTTATGCCTTTGCCTATTTTTTATATAAATAAAATATAACTATATTTGTGGTAAACTAAAAACTTTATTGTATATATCTATTTAAAACTAACCCTTTTTTTTTCGTCAAATTCCTATGTACAATTAATTACCTAAGAAGCCCATTTAGATATATAAGACTAGTTTGGGCCTGAAATTGGCAAACTACAATTGCGATGGGAAGATATGATATTTTATGGATAGAGGTGTAGATGAAAAGATTTGGTGGAGTTGTGGAAACATAAAATTCAAGATTCATGACATAGACTTAAGTCTCCTCTTTTCAATGCAATAATAAATGCTTACACTTGGTTAAGTTTTGTTCTTATTCATCGATATGAGTTGAGGTGCAGTGATTGAGACTGCTTTATCCTTAATTAGAGGTCTCAATTTCGTGCTCTGGGCATGAAAAAAATCCTATTGGGAGCGGCATCCCAAATGGGCCTTGCAATGAATATCCGAATTTAATAAAGATTTTAATGTGGTCTCCGAATATCAAATAGAAAATTAAAAAAAAAAGTCTTGTTCTTGGTCCATTTAATTAATAAAGCATTTCTTTACTTTCTCAGATCTTCATATTTGAATTCAATTTACATACACAAATAATTGTTTATCCTTAAAACAATATGGTTAAATAATCGCATCCACCATGTGGTTATTTTCATGGACATGTTTTCTAGCCATAAAAAATAATTGCATTTATCATTCTTTTAAGATAACAAAACAAAGAAGCAAATAATTATTCAAATATTTTAAAGTGAACAGCTTGAGTTTTTTTAACCTTTAAATACACACAACTTCAAAATTTATGATCGAGATTTCTTGAAGTCCTCGATTTTATTTTATAATATTCTTCGCATTTATATATATCGGTTCAATTGAGTATATACTATATAGACCTTACAGATTGTTGAGATATGACTATCAATTTGCAAAGGTCAAAACATTATATTAGGAAAAGAAGATAACAGATGAATGAGAGAATGTGAAGTGAATAACAACACATATTTATTATTGAAAAAATCATTATTCACTTTATATTAAACTAGACATGATAAAACATTTATATTTTAGACGTGACAAAACATTTAAAAACGTTAATTTGAAGGGTACAAATGACAAATTTCCTAATAGCGGGAGGTATGAATGACCGCATAGTATAACGAAGGGTAAACTAGCTATTAAACAAAAGTTAAAAAATATTTTTGATCCATCTCCCTAAAATTATATCTTGTTTTTTTTTTAAAAAACAACTATTATAAATCATCTATTTTTAATAAGTAGGAGAAATAAAGTACAAGTGACACAAAGTATCATGTTTGAGTAATTTACTTCCAAGTGATTTTTCCTTTTTGTTTGTTTGTTTTTTTCTGTTTGGGCGATCATTATTTTTCCTATTGACAAGTCCTAATCTTAGAATTTGAAAACTGAAGTCTATTAAGTTTTGAAATTTCGAATACAACAATTCTTCTTTGTCTATTTATTTTGATAGGGACAAGATAAAATATTTTAAAATTTAAATTTGAAATATTGTCCACTACTACAATATGAAAACGAAAGGACTCCTCAGTTTCCAATTAGTTTCCTGTGATAAAGGGCACTGTTCAGAAATAAATTTGTTTCATTTAGATAAAAAAAAATTTAAAATATAATTTTTATTATTTATTTCATGTGCTGAAAAATTTCTATCGTCAGTAAATAAAATTAACATTTAATAAATAATAAGCTGAGCTCAAAATTTCAAATGTGTAATAAATTTCAGTATTATGAATTTAAAGGTTGAATTGATTAAGTTTATATTAAAATCTATATATGTCTCGCTTTATTTTCAAGAACCTATGTGTAGTTTTTATATTGAAATATTAAAACAACGTACGGCTAAATGACAAACAGCATGCATGAAGCATGATTTTTTTTCTTTTATTATTTTTTTAAAAAAACTGTTTTTAGAAACAGAACATTGAATCTAAGCATGTAATGAACATACAAGTAGGAAATGAAAAAATAAATTGAAAACATGAGAATAATTATTTAACATGAATTGTGATAGAACAATTGAGATTTTTTTACTTTTAATTAGAGATTTCAAATTCAAGCCTTTTAAAATAAAAAAAATCATATTAAAAGTTTCGTCCTCAAAAATGGACTGCAATGTGCAAATCAAACTTTAGTCGAACTCTAATATAATATCGAACATGAAATAAGAAACTTTTTTTTTTGAAAAAAGGAGTATATTTTAATGAAAAAGTCAAACTCTAACAAAATGAATTGAACTGAAGAAAAGCAGGATAGCAAATACTCTCTCCGTTATCTTTAATTGTCCTCTATATTATTTTGGGATATCCAATAATATTTGTTCAGTTTATAAAATCAATAATTTATCATTTTCTGTCTATTTTATCCTTGCTATTAAGTACTATTTAATTTTTTAGCGTTGAGATGATATAAATTTAATAGGGATGAGCTGGTAAAATTACCCCAATCATTTACTACTTCTTAATTCTTATGTCAAGTTAATAGTGAACAACTATTGTTGGACAGAGGGAATAACTAACCATGCAAATGCTGTTATTTACTTCTATCTATTCTATTCATATTATTTAGAAGTAAAATAAAATTAAGGTTCGGGGATTATAAGGTGAAAAATTGAGCCTTTCACCAATAATATAAAAATTTCGATAGAATTAATTAATTAATCGAGCTACTAAAATTTCTCTAATTCTATTTGTTTAGTTTTTTAACAAAAAAAATTAACAGTTGTAAGTTGTAATTTCTCCAACAGATTGTAACCAAATTTGGCTCCAAGAAAAGTCAATCAATCCCTAAGGTTTTGATAATTTTACCAAAACTATACCCTCATTAGTTCCATTTTATATAAATTTGTTTTACTAGACATAAAATTTTAAAAAATAATAGAGATATTTATGTATAAGTCAAAAAATATATGTACAATATTAACAATATCATTCATCGGCAAAGTTACGTGGCTATCAAGATGTCCAATTGGACATTCTCCGTTGAAAAAAATATTATATATATAAGTAAATTGATACGTAAATTGATTAAATAACATATATTGAACATTTTTGACACAACAAAATATTGTACCTCAATGGTTTCATATGTCTTGAATGAGCTAGTGCTTGTGTTTGAATCCCATTAGCAATATTTTTTTTCCCTTTTTAAAAAGACCTTTTATTGTGCAATTTCTGAATATCTTTTATGAAATTTCAAAAGTGATGAAAGTTTCACCTATCTGTTCAATTTCTTTCTCTTAATAAATAAAAGGATGATTTTTAAAAATTAAATTGATTCCAATATAATAATGTCATTGAGGGTAAAAATAAGCATAGTAAAATAACTAACTTAAATAGTTACCCTAAAAGAAATTAAATAGTTACTAAAATGACCCATATTAAAAGAAAAAGTGTGTCAAGAATAAAAATAAAATGACACCAATGTGTGTTTGGTACAAGGAAAAAAATATTTTCCTAATTAATAAAAAGGATACCATCACAAAAATATTTACTCCTATTTAATTAGGAAACTACAATAAGGGGGGTGGGGGGATGGCTATAGGCACTAGGTAGGGCAGATTTAGTGGGGCGAAAAAATATTCATCCGAACTTACTCGGTAAAAAACTACATTATAAATAAGGTATTTTTTTTAATTAGCAAGCAAGAAGCTAGAAAAAAGGCAAAATAATAAGACACTCGATAAGAAAAAACTGGAATTCAATCTTGGAAATAGAAGAAAAAAGCTCATTCTTTAATGTATTCTATATAGAATTTCAAATCCCCTAGAAATAAAATCAGAGGTTAACTCATTGATTAGATGTTCGAAACTCATATATTAAATCTTTTTTCTGAACTTTCTTAATGAACATTTTGAATTTGTCACTTACATCTGTAGGGTGGAATAATATAATTATCATAAAATATCACTTTTTTAAATTTGTAAAAAAATATTTTTCTAGTTTTTTTTTTCTTGTATGCATACCAAGCACACCACAAGTCCAAAATAAGAAAAGAAGACAAAAAAGAAATATTGTATTCTTCTTCCCAAAATAGTGAAGTTAAAACCCCATATCTCTTCCTCCTCTTCTTCTTCTTCTTCCCTGTTTTTCTCTCTCTTCATTTTTTCAAATCAAACGAATAGTTTGATCTTTAAACCCCATCAATAATTTCCCTTAAACACCCAGAAATAGTCGCACGGAGAGTGTTCAATAAAGAAAAATTCTTCCTTTTTTGGTTATTGAATCAAGAATTGATTTTTTTTGTGTGTATGAATGGAGTCAGATAGCATTGAATGCATATCATCTTTAGATGGTATAGATGTGAATGAGATTGTACATTCTCAGTTGTTTTCTTCTTCAAAGACACCCCACAATAACAATAAGAATAACAATAACAAAAATAATAACAGTGTCCGTCCAGCAACGAGTGTCCATGAGCTTCTTGAATGCCCTGTTTGTACTAATTCCATGTATCCTCCAATCCATCAGGTTTGTTTTCTCTGTTCCATTTATGTTTCTCATTTTGCAGTTACTTGAAGTAATATGCTGGTTTTTGTTTGGTTTGTTGCTATGATTGGTGTATAGATTCACTAATTTTATATTTATAGACAATTTGGAGTTATGTGTGGTGGTCTCCCCTCAAAAAGCTAGCTTTTGGGGGTTAAGTAACTAAGTTAGGTCCAAATATCATATCTTTACATCGTATGATACACGAATAGTTTGGGCTCAAGGTGGGCTTAGGTGTGAAGGGGGAGTTAGAGTAGGTCAAAGTTACATATTGGTTGGGGAATGATTGGTGGTGTGCTTATATAGACTTGGACGATCATCCCCTTGTTAGCTAATTTTTGAGGTTGAGTTAAGCTGAGGTGCTATATCTTTATATTGTGTGAACCCGTTCAGATTAGCGATTAATGACTCCTTAAGCTATGCATTTTCCCTATTTTCAGGGTGGGGGAATGTTTGGCTGGTGTGGTATGAATTTAGGGGAAGTGATGAATATGGTTGTTTAATTTCAGTTTATTGGAGCTTTATGCCACACATGTTCCATGAATTTGTTAGCTGTGGGAATCTTGAGCAATTGAGTGGATTAGCTTGAATTTCATTTGGTAAATGGGTTGCATATGTTCTCTTGGTTTTGATTAGCGAGGTATCACGGACAAATTGTCAATTTTTTGATTTCTGAGTCAATGGAGTCATAATGCAGAATTTGTTTCTTGGTTTTCAGTCTGGTGTATTAATATCTTTGCTGGTCAGGCATCTGAGCTATTCTATGCTTTAATTTTTGCTTTAATTATTTGGTAATGGTCGTGTCCTGCCTAGTTGGCTTGCACCTCAACTATTCAGTCGAGCTACCTCCTGTAGCTCACAAGTACAGTTGCTGTGTAAGTTTACTCACTGAGGCTGGAGCAGATGTGCTCATATGCTGTAGAGGGAATTTGAAACTATGATCCCTAGATATTTTCCTATTCTTAACCACTTAACCATCACCTTGAAGGAAGGGGAAAAAAGCCATCACCTTTGGGAACTTCCTTAATTGGGAGAATTAAATGAGTAAATCTTGTTTTTGGGATCTATAGTGGCTTTTGAAACATATTTTCTTTCTCTACGTTTCCCATGTTGCTCTCTTTTTTGAATTCTCTAAACACTTGTGTAACTGTTCTGTTTTTTCCGAGTTCTGATCAACTTCTAGTGGCAAATGGCAACTCTTGTATTCTCAAATAGCATAAATAGTAGTTTTTGAGTTTTAAGTTTATGATGTTGGGGTTCTGAAGTCATACTTTAGTTTCGTTCATGAGGAAGTTATACTAGAAAATTATAGGTTTAAGCACTGAGGAGGTTAATTAGTATTCAGAACTGTGAGAGTGGTCACAGTTATATTGGTTCTCTTGTTTTCTAATGTTGGTGTCAGTATACGCATAACTGATCCCAATGCACAGCAATCTGAAGCATAGTAAACCTTTACTAGTGTCTATGAATCAGGGGTGGAGCCACGTGGGTGCAAGGGCGTTCACCCGAGCTAATTACATTGTATATACAAGGTTAAAAAATTCTACTTCATCAAAATAAAATAAAATATACAAGGTTAAAATTATTTCATCTATATAGTAGATGTTGAATCTCCTTGACTTCTTCATGTGTTTACTTCTTTATATTTTAAATTCCCTTAGCGAAAATTCTGGCTCCGACACTGCTATGAATATACTGAAGCATTATGGTGTTATGGCTTCTTTTATTTGAGAGAAAGTTTATTATAAAACTGAAGCCATTTTTTCATTTGGCAAATTGTCGCTATCTCTCCTCAACTTACTGAATATTATGCCTCTTGTCTAGTATAAAGATAATACAGAAATGCTTCTTATTTTCAATTCAATTACAGAGACCCTATATTGTTGCTAACTGAAACTTTTGATATATTGCTATAATTGCCCTTACTCTATACTTGGTCACTACAAATTTGGTGAAGTACATTATACTTACCCTTAATTCGGTATCATTTTTACAATACTTGAAATACTTATAAATAATACTTAAGTATTTTCTCTTATTGGTAGTAGATGTAAAAAAGCTAAGAATCTAGAAATTAGAACTTTTGCTTCTAACCAACCAAGCAAAATCCAAACCAGAAAATGAAAAGCAAGAAACAGATGACACCCGCTATAAGAAGCTGAGCCAAGTTCCTCTACTTCTACTTGAATGTATTAACCAATTCTGATGTTTGACTCTCCATTTAATTTCAAAGCTGTTGATAAACATTTGACCTTATTTAATAGGCTAGTTGCTAGCCATCAGTCAAGTGGAAATTCATAGTATTATCCTCGAAAGTCTAATAAAAATCCATAGTGATGTCTAATAGCTTCTCTAATGAGATCTGCATTTTTATTACATAGTGTCCTTGAATCATGAACTCTTAGTTATGAGATCAAATGCCGAAATTTTCAATCAATTCCTTTATCTTCTTCATTAGGCACTCTGCTATTCTACAATGCAGTACGCATGTTTAATGTCCTATGTGCTTTGTTTGTGACTGGCTCAAAATAGACACAGTGATAAAACTTAATGAATGCTAATAGTTAAAAGAATAGATCTCTCTGTAGAAGAACATTTATCATTAGTTCATGTTAGTTGTGACTGGTGCTGTGGTGGTTGATGGTGTTTAGGGCCTAAAGGATGTTCTTGAATGATTGTTTCTGTAATAACATTGTCATTCATCTTGATTAAACTCTGTATTTTTCTGGTTGTATACCAGTCTTTTTGGTTTAATGGATTAAAGCTGGGCCTTTTATTTCCAGTATGGTCATTTATTTTCATCTGAAGCAACTCAAAGAAATAAAAGGTAGGGAAAGTTGCTTTCAATAGGAGGTGGTTAAGATGAGGTAAAATAGAAGTAAGTTCTCACATTCTTGTTGTGTGATCGAAAGTCGTGGAGGACAGAGGTGAAAGAGTAAGAAATGAATCCTGTGATCCTTTTCTACTTTTGCAGCCGATTGGAAATATGATATGAGAATAAATATCACAATACTTAATGATACCAGGAACAAGTAGCTTTCTAAACTGAATACTAGTGCATGCCGCATTTACATAACTACCATTCACAAAATACAGATACTTAATTAGGTCAGCCAACGTGAATTTAATTATCCACAACTGGAAACTCTGAATTTAAGCAATGCTCTACTTGACTCATTTTTGTTCCAATGTAAATGAGCACTTAGTTGATATAATCTCCAATATTATTTTAAATATACCAAATCTAATTCATTGTGGAATGCTACTTAATGTGCCATTTTCCCCATGTTATATCTACAGTGTCACAATGGGCACACCATCTGCTCAACATGTAAAGAAAGGGTGCACAATCGATGTCCGACGTGTAGACAGGAGCTTGGTGATATTAGATGCTTAGCACTGGAAAAGGTGGCTGAATCACTTGAGCTCCCTTGCAAATATGGCTCTCTTGGCTGTCCTGAGATATTTCCTTATTACAGTAAGCTGAAACACGAGGCAATGTGTAATTTTAGACCTTACAACTGCCCGTATGCTGGTTCAGAGTGCTCAATTGTTGGTGATATTCCTTACTTGGTTGCTCATTTGCGAGATGATCACAAGGTAGACATGCATTCAGGTTGCACTTTTAACCATCGGTATGTCAAATCAAATCCCCGAGAAGTGGAAAATGCGACATGGATGTTAACGGTAAGTTGGATACAGTTGTTATGTTTTTAAATAAAAAAAAGCTTTGCGTTGCGTATGATTTTAACATGTCCTTCGTAAACAGTGCATCTGATACTTGATTAAGGCTCAAAATTTGGAAGATTTTGGGTACTGATAATAGGCATCTACCATTTTGCTGTGTAATAAATGGCTCTCTTTGATTTGACAGAAGTTGTTTCCGTGATAAAATCATTTTTTGATGTTTGGTTGTTTTAAATTGACAAAAATGCTCAAATAAATGCTTTTCCACTACATGGAGGAAGAACAGTTTGAGGACATAGGTCAGTTCTTCAATAAAACACTCTTTTCTTTCCAATTCTATGTTACTTGCTCTAACCAACATAGAACACACTATTTTCCATATTTGCTATGCACAATCATCATCAAACTGTATTAGTATATGGAGGTCGAGGATTAGGGTAGAAACTAGAAGGCTAGGAGCTAGTCAAGCGTTGTCTAGTTTCCTTATCCTTATTCCTCTCATAATATTTTATTATTACCTGTTGCGTCCTTTGCTTCAGTTATCGTATTACTTGTTGATACTCTTCTTTTCTCCATTATTTTGGGTACAATGACATTCATTACTGTATTTCCTTCAATACAGACAATACTGTATTTCTGTTTCAAACCTGCTTTGATATGTTTTACTTGAGGCGAATGTCTATCAGAAACAACCTCTCTACCCACAAGATAGTGGTAAGGTCCGCGTACACACCACCCTCCCCAGATCCCATTTGTGGGATTAGAGTTGGTATGTTGTAATCATTATCAAACACCACCCATGTACTTTCTCCCATATTATTAGATCTCATTGATTATATATCCAGCCAAACAGTACTTTACTTATACAACAACTATGCCTTAGTCCCAAACAAGTTGGGTTGGCTATGAGTCCTCATTTTTCCATTTAAGCTCATATCATATTATCATAATACTAAATAAATTAAAAGTGACAAAAAAGTAAAACATATAGGTAAATAATATAATAATAACAATATTAGAAGTTCTCTAGCAAGTCTAAAACCTATCCTCAACTAGTAGCTATCAACGTATCACCTATGTATCTTCTTCTTCCATTGTGTTCTATCTTTAGTTGAGTCTGCAACTCTGCATTGATTACCTCAAGTCCTCAACTATATATATATATATCCAGCCAAACATCAGTTTCCCTGTAATTTATAAAGGACATTTTACATTCCTACTAAATGGAAGCTTAGGTTTTACATCTTACCAAACAGTTAAGATGATCCTCTTGAGATCTATGAAATGGGCTTTGCCAGTTTGGAAGTAGATCATTGCTGGTACGACGCCTTTGTTAAGAGTATTTGGGTAACTTTCTCATGTTTTCTTCTAGTTTTTATCCTCTTAGAATTGTTTCTGATAAAGCCAAAGTACTCTAAAGCAAGATGGCGTAAAGCTCTGAGTTTTTTTTCATGCGTATACCTCTTTTTTCAGGTTTTTAATTGTTTCGGTCAGTACTTCTGTCTCCATTTTGAAGCCTTTCAGCTTGGCGTGGCTCCTGTATACATGGCATTTCTTCGGTTTATGGGAGATGAGACAGATGCTCGAAACTACAGCTACAGCCTTGAAGTTGGAGGCAATGGAAGGAAACTTATCTGGGAGGGTACCCCCCGGAGCATAAGAGATAGTCATCGGAAAGTTAGGGATAGCCATGACGGGCTTATTATACAACGTAACATGGCACTTTTCTTCTCTGGAGGCGACAGAAAAGAGCTTAAGCTACGTGTTACTGGAAAAATATGGAAGGAACAGCAGAATCCAGATGGAGGAGCATGTATACCAAAGCTATGTAGTTAATACTGGTTGTACCTCACAACTCGTGGATTCCACTTTTCTTCTCCGATTACTGGATACTGTCGTTAGCGTTTAGCATCGTCTTGATGTTGAAGTTTCTTCTGTAAAACTATGGAAGTTGTGTTTATTTATCAAGTAGTAATAAGCTTTTTGTTCTTGTGTTTGAATCTCTCTGGTCATGTGTGCTGCTGAGTTTCTGGCTTCATTTTGAGTCACAATTACAAAATTTTAACTCGACTCAACCGTTATTGTTGGCTTGTATGAGTCCACCACGAGTTAAGAGACCAGATCCCTTCACAAAATTAGTAATAGAAGTGTTTAAGTAAATGCTTAAAGTAAATAACACAAATGTTTACGCGGAAACTTCCTTGCTCAAGGGATTAAATACAAACTTGAATACTTACAAAGGATTAAACTTTTAATTCTACATACTTTGTAACTCTATTATTACAAGACACAACAATAATTCTATTGGAGTGGGGGAAGTCAAAGTAGGCGGTGCTGTGAGATAAAGAATATCTTTTTAATTACTATTAACTATATATATCTATGTGTTCCAACAGAAAACTCCACATATACGCATATGTGGATGACATGTGGCATACAATGGGTGTTTTTAAATTACTTGATCAAATAGAGAGGTATTTTTAAAGTTGTCAATAGTTAAAGGTCTAAAATAATAATTCACATCAAATTTAGAGATATTTTCAATACTTATCTCAAACTTAAAATGAAACCGAAAAAATTAACAACTTCTATAAAAACAAAAATAAAAAGTTTGAAGTAAAGAATGGGGGCTTCTCCACTCTTATAACAAAGAACAGAAATTTATACACATAAATATTTATTTATTATTTTAAACAAAAGTTTCTACTTCTTTAAATTCACGTCCAATCAAAATAAATCACAAAAATTAAAATAAAGAAAATACATACTCTAATAAGTTAACTGAGATTCGTACTATTACTCTTCTATATAACAAAGCAAAAAACAAACCAAAAAAGTGACAAGATCAAAGTATAGTACACACATATTACTTTCTCTTAGAAAAAAAAAATGGAGTCACTCATGGGTGAAGGATTAAGAAGCAGATCATCAGGTTTAAAACCAATAGAAACAAAGAGGAAAGGGGGAATCGAAGAGTACGATATGGTGACCGTGGAAGACGAGCCATTGAGTCCAATGGCTCGTCTTTTCCAAGATAGGAAGTTCGATGTCCATGCCGTTGCGTTTATGGCTTTCAAAACTCGAATCTCACCACAGCCTGTGAAGGAAAAGTTGGTGCATACTTTGCTTAAGCATCCTCGTTTCACTAGCTTGATGGTATGTCCTTTTTTTTTTGCATGTTCCGTTTATGTAAGATGTAATTGGTTCTTGGACGTGCATGACAGAGTCAGAGTTTTCGTCAAAACATAAAAAATTTCCTCAAAATATAAAAATGTACTTAGAGAGCATGTCACCGAAGAAGGATCTAGGAGCTTAATATTATACTTGTGAACGTGCTAGGTGAAAAATTTATAAATAACTAAAATTTCAGTGACTTTCACGTACATATATCTAGATTATCGTGTCAAAATTATTGGTTCAACTGAATCCATTATTTGATGAACCTAGTAGCTTTTCTGTAGACTCTATATTTCTGAACCCCTAACAAATTGATTGATGGTTCTAAAGGAAATTTTGAACCCCAAACTCTTTATCCTGACTCCGCCTTTGTATATGCGGTAAGTTTTTTTTTTCTTTCAATTATCAACATGGATTTTTCCTTCGTAAAAAACAAAGAAGAAGAAATGGCTCTAATTTAGCTTAACCTGCCTTATCCATCCACCGGTGGAATTAGAAATTTAACGAAGTATGTGCAAAATTTTCTTTCAGTTGTGTTAAAAGTGAGCAAAATTAAATAAATATTCATAATAATATAATTTTGAAATGTCTGTTTTACGCTTAATGAAATGAATTATGACACATTTCAAAAGTCTTTTTCTTTTTTCTTAAACTCTATGCTGAGTCAAACTAAGTCGTATAAATTGGGATAAAGAAAGTAACATTTGAGTTCTATACACCACATAATTTTCCAGCAAAAAATGTGTACCTGACTACTCTTAGCCTAAAGTACTCTGCCCATGATCCTACTATATTTTTAGGGATCGTTTGGTGTGGGAATAAGAATATATAGTTCTGGGATAAAAAAAATAGTCCTGGAATAAAAAAATAGTCCTGGAATAAAAGTTTGGTGTCTTGTTTGATTGACATATTTGGGATAACTTATCCCATCATTTATACCATAGTGATGAGATAAGTTATCTCATATACAGAGTGTGATAAGTTATCCTAGGATAACTAATCCCAGGATAATTAATTCTGGGATAACTAGTTTCCAACCAAACAACAGAAAAGTTTTACTATCATCGGCCAATTATTAATTCCATTCCCATATTAGTTTTTTTCAGAAGCTAATATAACACTATTTATTTTTATAATTAATAACTACAAATCTCGATATATGAGAACATTAATTACTAGGACCAACTCTTACCTAACGAATATTAAAGAGGGATGACGAACTTTACCTAGTGTTGTTACGTTAGGTATGGGGAAAATGGATAAAATTGAAAAGAGTCAATAATTATTAATTACACTTCATTTTAGCCAAAAATGTGTAAGCCGTATTAATGATAATTAGTAGGGGTGGGGTCGGTCGATTCGGTTTTATGTATTATCGGTTCGGTTTATTGGTTATTTTCAAATACACTAAACTAATAACAAACCAATAAGATATTCTTTATCGGTTTTCGATTTATCAATTTTTGGTCATTAATGGTTCGGTTTTCGGTTCACCCAATAAGAAAATGCTCATACAATAAATATATGGTTTTTTTACTTCTCTAATAATTTGGCGTGATAGAGTGAGACAAACAAATTAGCTGTAAATACTTTGATATAGTGAAACAAGAAATATAATGAAAAGTTACATCAATAAAAGTAGATGTCAGTACGAAGACTACAATTAATTGTTACAACCAAAACATATATGAAATTTCTGATGTGATGTAAAGTAGAAGTAGTGACGTGTGTAAACCGTAGTGTAGAAAACTGATATAGTGTCTAGTTATATTAAATTATTAATATCTAATATTTATGAGGGATATAGTAGTAAAGTACTATCGTCTTAATGAGTTATCAATCTACCAATAACCCAATACTAAAATCGATACCAAACTGATAACCCAATAATTTTTCTTTTATAAAACCATTAAAAACCTGTTAATCCAATAACCTAATAGCAATAACCCAATAACATTTTTTCCGATACGATTTATTAATCGATTCAATTTTTACACACCTCTAATAATTGGTACTCTAAAAATGTGAGCTTTTAGACCCATAAATGAGTCCCATGCGGTAGTTGGTAGATGAAGAGAAAGATGCATGATACCGTGTGATGTGCCTAGTAATAAGCATATCTTAAGGGTGCACGCCATGTATGTTCCGTTCATGTTAATTTGACACATTCTTTTAATAAATAATAAAAAAATAATTTTATTAAATCACTTGTTAATTATATAAATTAGAGAAAAGACATAAAGTCACTGAAGTTGTTCCGAATTTTAAAAAAGACACATTGATTTTGTGAATATTCTATTACCCCATAAATGTATTGAATATGTTTGTAAAAGGACCATTTTGAGCCATATTCTCAGTTGGTAAGACACGTGTGAGTATCACATGGTATTGAATATTTTCTTTTCTTTTCTTTTCCATTTCTTAGCTTTCCATGTCTCTTCAATTTCTTGGTCAACTGATAGTGAAGTGGAGATCATTTGCTTCATTTTTGATGACTCTTCGTCAAAATTCTCGGAGGAATAGCTAAGTAAACAAGGAACTGAAGGTTAACAAGTTAATATTTTCTTACATTATTCAAAAAAGATTATAATTTAAGAAGAAATTAAACCTTATCACAAAAATATCTTGATTTCTCAAAACTAAATGAAATTAAGAAGAAATTAAACCTTAACAATTTCAAATTAAGTTTTTTCGACTGGAAATTAAAAGCGAATAATCTTTGGGGGAAGATGATGAATTCATCAGAGAGAGTTCCAATGACTCTTTTGAGCTTGTTTTGAGGAAGATGATGAATTTAAATAAAGTAAATAATTAATAAAAAAAAGAACTGAAACGTGACACTTTTTAATTGGTTTTTATCACAAAAAAGACATTCACGCGCGTGTTGTCCGTGTTCACAAATCAGGTGAAAAAGTAGGTCAAATTGGTCCTTTTACAAAGATATTCAATACTTTTGTGGGGTAATAAGAAGCCCGCAAGGTTAAGATGTCTTTTCAAAAATCTGGGACAACTTCAGTGGTGACTTTATATCTTTTCTCTATAAGTTATTTAAATGTTGAAAAATAAATATAGTATTCATAGTAAGAGCAAAATAGACATACAATAGTAAAGTATCTCTTAGTTTTCTAAACTGGACAAAAAAAGTTGGATAACTAGTTTTACAGTCTGGACAAGTAAAGATGGATAATACTTTCTTATGACAATATTAATTGCGTATTTATTTTACCAAATTATCTTTATTTAAGGAGAACCATGACACATGACTGGTAACATTGCTTTAACATGATTAGAAGATCACATGTTTGAGATGTAAAACAGTCTCTTAAAGAAATACATGATAAAATTATATACAATAGACCCTTATGGTCTAATCCTTTTTCAAAATCCACGTATAACAAAAGTTTAGTGCATTAGGTTGCCCTTTATTGTTTCTGTTAATAAAATTTTGAAAAATTGAATTTGATTATTAGTACTCCAATTCATTGGGAAAATAAATATTTGATAATAATAATAATAATAAAAAATTAAAATTCTGTCAAAATAGACTAGTAAAAATAGATTAAAAAAGATAACTTACTTTTAGTATATTGAAGAAACAAAAGGAAATAAAGGAAGTATACATTACACTAGTCTTGTAAAAAAATTCTTACATTATTAAGTCTAGACTCTAGTTATAGTCAAATTTATGTGTAATTATATTTTATTATATATAATAAAATAATAATCTATTTTCTTTTTTAAAAAAACGAGAGTATGTTTAGTTATGAAAAGGAAACTAGATCTCTCTAGACACAAAAAGATTAAAATTGAGTAGAGGTGTACAAAATCGAATAGAAAAGTAAAAACCGAATCAAACCGCAAATCGAGTCAAATAAAAAACAAAACTTGACTACTGGTTTGATTTGACTTGGTTTGGTAGTGAAAACAAAAAACTCGACTAAACTCGGGTTGGTTTGATTTTAACTAAAAAAATTCAACCCGAGACCAAACCAATCCAATATTATATATATAGTTTTTAAAATTTATTTTTTATATAAAAGTATTTACTTTGATGTAATTTCTAAATATTACTTATACGTTTTCACAATTTTTATCTTTTAACATATTTTTTCATGTTTTTTGAAACTTGAAATTTTGAATGGTCTAATAAACGTTAGTCCATAGATATTAGGAACTTTAATAAAGCTCAATTCAAAATTAAATCAATACTAATGCTAACAAAATAATTAATTCAACGCCAAGAATAACAACAATGTTGGATATTTGTTCTTTAGTTTTACATTGGTTTAGACATTTAAAATGCATAATCTAATTTTAATTTTTCTTTAATGTTTAATCATGTAATTAATACTTATTCAACTTATTTTAACATGATTTAGTACTTTTAAATTGTGATCATTTTCATTATGACATATCAATTTGCATATTTTATATGATTTTATTATTATTTTTATTGAATATTTTAGTGTCATCACTCATCTTACATTTTGTGTTATTTTCTTAAGTAACACCTTAGATGGTTGTATTTTGGTTGGACTTATAAAGAAATATTTGGAGCATAAGTTAATTATATGTTTGTATGAATACTTTACCGGAAAAATCCAAAAACCTTGAAAAAAAACCCGAGGTTTATTAGTTTGGTTTGATTTAAAAATTTAAAATTTTTACACAAATAATTTGATTTGATATTAAAAAAATCCGAATCAACCCGGTCATGTACACCCCTAAAATTGAGCAAAAGATTTCAATCGAACATAAATTCATGAAGAAGTAATATCTCTTTAGTCTTATGTGACAAAATATATGTACTAACAAATTTAATGTGTACACAGGTTGTGGATGAAGAAAATTTAACAGACATGAAATGGGTCCAAACAAAGATTGATTTGGACCAACATATTATAATTGTTGAAGTAGATGAAACTCAGATGGAATCACCCGACAAGTTTGTGGAGGATTATATTTACAATCTTAGCAAAACAAGCCTCGATAGATCAAAGCCACTTTGGGACCTTCACATTATCAATGTCAAAACTCATCAAGCAGAGTCTGTGGTTGTGTTTAGGGTTCACCATTCTCTTGGTGATGGCACCTCCCTTATTTCTCTTCTGCTCGCGTGCACTCGCCAAACTGCTGATGATCTCAAACTTCCTACCATTCCCACCAAGAAAAGGAGGCCTACTCCTTCAGGTAAATGGGCGAATTGAGTCAAATGATAAGTCATAACTTAAGTCGCCTAATTTACTTTTATTAGATAAGTTGGGTTAAATGATAAGTCATAACTTAAGTCACCCAACATGGCCCAACAAAAGGTGTCATGTGGATATCAAGTTCGGTCCAAAATTATATATATATATATATATATATTTTTTTTTTTTTTGGATATAGGTGGCAATGTGATTCGCTGAATTATATCATTATGACACATTTTTGACCCAATTATTTGAGGGGTCATTTTGGGTTCAACCTGTTGGGTTAAGTAAACTAATAATTATTGAAGAAACTTACATAAATCTTACATACTAGTTTATGAGCTAATTATTTAGATACACTCTTGTTTGCAATATTAAGAATCTTATTAGATTTTGGTGCATCCAGTATCTTGAGATGTATGAGGTTAAAATTATGTGTAATTTATTCTAGATATATTGTATCTAAGTGGATTCGCATGTATCTAGGATACACAACAAATCTCGCTCACCTCCTTTGCCTCCCTCTCATCTCGTTCGCCACTCTCCTATCCCATATATATGCGAATCACACTAGATACATACAGATACATGTATCTAGTGTGATTCACATGTATTTAGGATACATGACTATCTGGCTCGCCCCTCTCTCCCTATTTTAGTGTATTTGGTAGCAAAAATACATGTATCTTCTTCAATATATGATAGAAAACTCTTAATAGTTGTGAGATACATAACATTTTGAAAGTACAGATAATAATCGAGTACTATACTATGTGTAATTATGTAGTCATATTGAAGAAGCTGCCGCAAAATGAGTTAATTTTACCATCTCTAATTTTTACTTTGGTAGGTTATTCAGCAAAGGAAGGGTTGTGGCGATTGTTGGGAAATTTTTGGCTTTTCATAGTAATGTTTGTGAATACTGCAGTGGATGTTTTCTTGTTCATCATCACAACCATGTTCCTCAAGGATACCAAAACACCAATCAGCGCCCCGCCTAATTTCGAGTCTAATAATGCTAGACGAATCGTTCATCGGATAATCAGTCTGGATGATTTGAAGTTTGTGAAAAATGCTATGAATGTTGTAAGTTATAATCAACCTCTCTTGTTCATATTGTTGTGAAAGTTTACAAGTGAAAATAATTAGCTAATCTTTTTTCTCCACAGACTATAAATGATGTTGCCCTAGGATTAACACAAGCTGGTTTATCTCAATATCTTAATAGGAGATATGGTAAGTTATTTTTAGTCAAAGAGACGGATTCACAATTTAAATTTGATAGATTCGACCTTTATTCTCTCCGTTGAACTTGATACATGTTCACAATTATGAGTTTTGATTTTAATACTTGTTCAAATGTTAATAAATTTTCACATTTATACCTCTAAATTATTTTATTGTTCCAAATATTCACAGCTATTGGTGGAAAAGACAAGGGAGCAACAGAGAGAAGCAATAATCTTCCCAATGGCATTCGACTTCGGTCTTGTCTTTGTTTTAACCTAAGATCCTCTGCAGGAATTGAAGTAACTTTCATGCACTCTATTTTTGTTACGATCTCTCTCTCAATTTATGTGACATTCAAATTTTGCTATAAAATTATATGACATACATGAATGAAACATTTAGGATCTAGCCAATATGATGGAGAATGGAAGCAAAGGGAAGCGGGGTTGGGGAAATTGGTTTGGTTACGCGTTGTTACCATTCAAGATTGCACTACGAGATAATCCTTTAGACTATGTGAAAGAAGCTAAAGCGACAGTTGATCGCAAGAAGCGATCCTTTGAAGCTTTGTCCACTTTCATCATGGCCGAATTACTTATCAAGTTTTTTGGGATCAAGGTATATATATATTGAAATATTTGCATATTTCAAGTTACATTTAATTTCCTTGATGTATACATTTATATATTTGCATATTTCATTTTACATTTAATTAGTAAAATGTAGAGCTATAATTAATAACAATTTTTGTCCTTTAGTTATTTGTTAATTTTGATACTTTGTATTATATATATATATATATATATATATATATATATATATATATTTAACTTTCGACTAATATAAATTGTTAAAATGTGTGTTTAAGGTAGCTACAGAGGTGACTTACAAAGGATTCTCAAATTCAACAATATGTTTCGCCAACTTGGTTGGACCACAAGAGGAAATTGGGTTTTGTGGCTACCCCATTACTTATTTTGCTCCAAGTACTTATGGGCAGCCAAGTGTAAGTATTGCTACACTCTATTGTTGAGTCATTTGCTCTTTAATTTAATTGGTGCTCCACGAAGTTGGTGGCCTAAAATTAAGTTATAATAAGAGGTCTTAATAAAATTAGCTTTTATGTGCATCACACATGCATCTTCAGCAGTGACAGAGTCAATCAAGATTTTGATTTTCAATATTTGTAATTGTAGGCATTGATGATCAATTTCCAAAGCTATATCAATAAGATGATCATTGTCATAGCTGTTGATGAAATTGCTATACCTGATCCACATCAATTGCTTGATGATTTTGAAGATTCTCTTAATCTCATAAAGAATGCTGTCATAGAAAAAGGGCTTGTTAAGAATCTGAAATGATCAAGAAATCCAACCAAATTATGAAGCTAAGGTTAATTCACTAGCACTTGTGTACTGCTGCAGTAATTCTCTTTCCTAGTGCTTTCAACTTGATATTGAAGGACATGGTACTTTGTAGACTACATTTTAATTAATGGTATTCATATCAATGTATTACAATTTATGGAAACTGATGGCAGTATTTTGGTTACTTTCGGTATCTGTCCACTTTCGGATATATTTGTCATGAAACTAATGGTGGCATGAGGGATTAATTATCCGAACTTCTTTTCCATAAAGGGATGTACACAGATGTTACCACTATCTCGTGGTGGTAGATAAACTACCTGATAAGGATACTCTGAACCAAGAGGAAACATTGAGGACAGGAACAACAACAACAACAACGACAACAATTCTATGCCTAATGACTTGGGAGAAACTAAGGGAAATCCTCAGGTTAAAAATACAGACTCTAGTAGACTACCTACCTATGTAAAGAATCAAGAAGGGGTGAAGCTGGTTGTGGATCTCTTTGATAGTTTACCTCAACTTTTTAGCACTCAAGGAATGGTGGGAAAAATGGACACTAAAACCAAAAGAGGCATTTAGTGGTAATATATTTTCCTTTTAGCAACAATATTTTTTGCCACAAAAACATTTAGTGCAATTGAGTCAATGTCATTGCATTTAGATTTGCTAAAGCCTTTGACGACATTTATATAGAGTGTTGGTTATAAATACCCATCTTTATTGTTGCCGCTAAATATAATATAATGACAATTATATATTGTCACTAAATAGTTGCCACTAAAACCTCTATCTGTTGTAGTGAGATGAAAAAATGGGGGATAAAGGAAATGTGTTATGGGTGATAGGGCAGCAGGGACGTACTAGTGACAGGGGAAATGAATATGGGTGACAGGGCGAATGAATGTATCCTTTATTGGTGACGAGGGGAACAAATTAAGAACGTGGTGAAAATGTTAAGTGTTTGTTTGTCATCATCAAAAAGGGGAAAAATGTAACTCTAATGTTTTGATGATCCTCACAAACTATGAGACCTAGTCCCATGAGTCATGTATATCTGGTGAAATGGAGAACAATTGGAAAGTGGTCGATCGATGGGAGGACACTAGATTGTTTTGTTGAGAGGATAATATATCCTCATTGACATGAAACAGTCCAGTTAAGACAATTGAATACATTGAAGAAAAGCTTTCTTTTGTCTCTCGTGAACACAAGCTTTCAAGAACTGGAAGGGACCTGATAAAGCTATCAAATGTCTCTTTTGTTGTAGATCAGAAGCATGCATCTTGTGCGTCATAACTTGTAAGATCAGTTCCTAATCTATAAAGGAATATATCTTGTCTTTATAAGCATATATAGTTAGAGTTAACTGTGTATGGTGTGATTGAAGTATGTATTAACTAGAGGTAGTTGATATAGTGGGTAATAGAGGTATTACATTGGCTCTCTCTGTAATAGGGGTGTTACAGATTGTAGTATTAAGAGTTTAATCCTTACATGTTTGATTGGAGTCTATATTCACTTGTTGCTTGAAGATAGTGAAGACAATTTGGAATTCTTATGGGACAGGTCGTGGTTTTCCTCCCTTGAGAAAGAAGGTTTCCACGTAAAATTCTTGTTTGTATTTTGCTTTCAGTTGTTTATTCTGTCAAGGGACTGGTCCATTGACTACTAGTGGACGCATACATTCTATCAATTAGTATCAAAGTCTGGACTCTCTATCTGGTTAACACCTAGAGAGAGAATCATGTGAAAAATGGCTGCTCCACTAAAATTGGATGAAGGTCAATCACCAACTAGGCCACCTCTTTTTATTGTGGTCAGTTTTATAGATGGTGAAAAATTTGCATGGATGATTATCTGATGACTAAGGATAGTGAGCTATGAGATGTTATTCTCGATGGTCCCTATGTGCCCACTATCAATGCAAGGGATGGGAATATCATAAGAGTTGTTCCTAAAATCCGACACCAATACAGTGAAACTGACAAAAGGAAAATTGAAAAGAATCACAAGGCCAAGAAGCTGTGGAGGGCTTGGATTTTATGGCCAGAGAAATTGCTAATGTTGTTTTATGTGCATTCCGGAATCCTGCCACCCCTGCACACAAAATTAAGCTTCAACCATCTGAAAATTGCAATTGTTACTTTGGGTTCGGAATAAACCCCTTGACTAATGACTATAAGGTGGTTTACTTTTTCTAGAACCAGATGAATATGCAGTGTCTTATTCCTATTCTACGGACTCATGGAGAATTTTCCAACCTAAAGATTTATACAAATCAATTCCCTTCCTTAAAAATGTTTTCAGACATATTTTACTGGTTGATACATGCTGCTATAGAGAGGAGAGATATTTTTTATAAAACCCTAACTATAATTACGTTCAATAATATTTTAAAACTATAACTATGCATAGTAAATACAATAGTTATGTTTGCTAGGCTATGTGCAAATTATATATACAAATACATGAAATGTTGCGTTTTGCTTCATGAGTGTAATAAAGTTTAAAGTTATAGTTATCTTATCTCTTCAGAGTATTTATAAAAGTCTTAGGGAAATCAACTACTTTTCTCTTCTCCTTCAGTTTTTTGCAAGGGAATCTGCTAAAGGTTGATTAAGGTGTTTAAGAATTTAGTTCTCTACTGAACAAGCAAAAATAGACGAAATGAGTAGTACTGTTTATGTATTTCCCTTTCCTTTTTAAGCTTTAAAATATTTGTTCCAAATTATCTTTCAATTTACAAAATCAAGATGAGTTAATTTTTTTATTATTTTGCTTTTAAAATTAATTCTTCAACATAAATATTTTAAAATTTCAAAAGAATTCCTCCATTGTTATATTTTTTTTCATGTACATATATATTTAGTCAAAAGTGCTGCATTAATTGTTTGAATAAGATACGTAAATATATTGGTGTCTTTTTGCTAAATTTTTTTTAAACAAAAAGATCATTAAAAAAATGGTTAATTAAAGGGTGCTGCTAAATGACACAATTTACTATTTCACTTTGGCATAATCTGTCACGATTAATGTAAAAGTTTAAACCTTCTCGAGTCTATATTAAGTAAATTGTTGTGAATTATTGAAGGTGTAACATATTCCTTAAAAAAATAAATTAAAGACATAAACAAAAATGTTATAAAACTAAAGCAAAATAAGACAAGAAATATAGAAGATGAAAGTAATAGAAATAGGGAGACAAGAGATGAGAGCGTTTCTTATTATTCCAAGTCTTCAAGTGTTCACCAAATCTTCAAGTATATACAATATGAACCCTTATGCCTCTATTTATAGTGTAACATAGAGGCATACAAAAGGTTAGTCATAAACATGACATTAGCATGAATATAATGGGGAGGTTATGGAAGTGAAAGGCTACAAGAATAATGGTTATAAAGGTGGAGGATATGGAGGTTATGGTTATCTTCATAATGGAGGAAAGTAATGGAGTAACTTCTTGATGTAGTGTTCTTCCACAATATATTATTTTATAACACTCCCCCTTGGATGCCCATAGATAATATGTCTCGTTAAAACCTTACTAGGAAAAAACCCTGGGAAAAAAATCCTAGTGAAGGAAAAAGAGTACACATATCTTTTAATACGCTTTGAATGTTGCCTCATTAAAAACCTTACCAGGAAAACCCAATTGGGATAAAACCATGGTTAAGGAAAAGAGTACAACGCGTATTTTTCTCCCCTGATAAAAACATTACTTGATATCTCGGAGACGATGCATTCCAATCTTATATCACAACTTCTCAAATATTGATGCTGGCAATCCTTAGTGAATAAGTTTACAAGATTATCACTTGAATGAGTCTTTGAACTTCTATCTCACCATTTTGTTGAAGATCATGTGTGAAAAATACTTTTGGTGAAATATGTTTTGTTCGACCTCCTTTGATTGTATCCTCTCTTCAATTGAGCTATATATTATGGTGGTTAGAATATCTTTTGCCAAAGGAAAATCACATATTTTCTGAATATGATAGATCATGATTCCAACCATACACACTCCCGACTTACTTCATAGATCAATATTATTTCTGTATGATTTGAATAAGTGGATACCAATGTTTGATTCTTTGAATGCCAAGATATTGTTGTGCCTCCATATGTAAACAAATAGCTCATTTGCGATCGAGCTTTATGCAAATCAAATAAATATTCTGCATCTACATAATCAAATCATTTCTAACTCAGAGATTGATCATTTCAATTTTATACGTTGCTCGTCTTTTCTTCTCAAAGAAAATAACACATCTTTTATGTGTTGAGTCACTTACTTTGTTAGTTTCTTGGCATAACTTGAATGATAATATGACAATCCCCTCACATAACTTAATATATATATTCTAGCATTTGCATAACCAACAATCTGTAAGTGCACCAATTGCACTAATAAATGGCATTTTTAATCATTTCATGAGGTTGAAAAGATTTTTTTTCTCTGTATTAAGCAATCTTAGAACCATTGGGTGCTTAATGGAATTGTTTTAAGACCTTTTAAATCCTTCAAGAATTTTCATATAACCTTCATCGTCTAGTTAGACATGATAATCAGTCATTATAAATATTCAAGTATTTCATCTATTGCCAGACTGAAATAAGTCTCATTGCATCCACCACTGGAGAACATATCTCCATTTAATAATGTTAGGACTTCTGTGAAAACCCTTTATGCCCCGAGGCACAAACAATACTTTATATCTTACGGTTATACTTTCGGACAATGATTCATTTGTACCCCACTGACATATATTTTGATCTATGAACTACAAGTTCAAAAACATCACTTTTCTAAGTGAATTGAATAGTGCATTTTATTTGGCCAATCATTTATATGTCCATATTATATGACAAATTCGAATTTAAGATCCTCGTAACCACTTATAGCATTAAGTGCTACTTCATATCAAAGATACCGTCGACGGTCATTTGACTCGATTCCAATACGACATAACTTATCGAGATCTCTTCATTTTTCACCATTTTCATGTACCTGAACCTTTGCCAAGGTTTTATGATGTGTTATGTCATAATGCTCTTTCAAAGCACTTACCTCATTATCATGACCATTTTGATAATTTGCACCTCTCCTTCCTCAAGGAGTTTTACGTTTGAAATCGATTGGTCTATCACACTTCTGGCGTACCGTAGACTCTGTCCTTCAAGGACTATTTATTGGAGCATTTGTAGCTTAATTAAAATTCTGGCAAATTATTTGCAATATTTTGCAAATGAATTATCTCTTGAACTTCAAGTTTACATTTTTTTTAACAAGGCTCTAGATAATTCACCCTACACATAATTTCAGCTGCTGAACATATCTCCCCCTAATGTTAGAAAATCTAACATTCACCCCCAACCTCATTTGGGGATCATCTTTGTGTGTGGTGGAGCAATAAAATCATATGTGCACACATCAAAATTTTTAGATGGAAATTATATGGTTCCTGACCTTGAACCAATTGTGATAGGAGAACCTTGTTGGCAAGATGCATACACATTAAATAAACTCATTTCATACCAAATTTTATTTGAGAGATTTGTTCTCATAATTATTGGTCTAGCTATAATTGGAGGCATACAATTTCTGCTAAACCAACCAACATTATCAACATAATTTTATAGTTTGGAACTGTGCTCTTAATTTAACAATTCGAGCAAACAACCTTACAAAAACCAATTTGTAAGTTGATACAAATGCACATGTGACCATACCATAGAAGCATCTATTAAATCATAAGTAAGTGGTCCACATGGCAGGTGAACGGGCCCATATTCACCTTTTTATATGTTCCAAATAATTTCAAGGGATACAATTCCAACCTTTGATGGTACAATGATCATTTTATAATGAGAACAAGCAACACATGAGAATTCTTGAAGAAACTTTTATTTCTTCAACATATAACCCTATGAATTCTCAATTCTTTTGCATCACATTTGAACCGAAATGGTCAACCGATTATGCCAACTGATATTTATTCTAGTGAACTTCTAGTTTACTTTTGCATGTGATTGTCACACCCCAAATCCGGATGTGATGGCACGTGTCCATTTCCCACCGGACACGTCAGCCTAACCCAACCACAACGATAGAGAAGTAGAAATACGAGAATAAAAAATAATAAATAAGCGGAAGACTTTAATTAAGACTCAACACTACCCAAAATTTGGTTGTCACATGTACAAACCTATAAATACAGAATTCGAATAAAAATATACAAGTCTCAGAGTATAGTTCTCGAATAGAACAAAACTGAAAGTAAAGATAACTCAAGGGCACGTCTGGAATGAACCGCTACCTCTCGAGTATGTCCCGAAGCTCAATCTGCTAAAGAAAATACTAAGCCGAATCTGAGAGAGCTATCAACCTACACAATTGTGTAGAAGCAAGGGTGAGTACCGAAAACCACAGGTACTCGCAAGTAACTCTAAACTAAGCAAAACTAGCAGCTACAAACAACTCCTTTTAATTCCAACCGAACCACCGAAACTTCAATCTAGCAGCAAACCAACCAACCTATACTAAACAGATCATATTCAACAGCCAGAACCAACAGTATATCCTCATCAACCTCAGATCAACAAATAAGAGCAAGTAGATCAAATTCCACATAAGAAGGGTAAACCGATACAATCCACACATCACAGACAAAGATAAGGCAAATGCGATGCAAAATGCAATAATGATGTCATGTAGTCGTGATGCATGTCTGTCCTACGATACACATCTGTTGACGTAATCAGTCCGCGCTGAATACTCAAATCAGAACCCATGGGGGCCACACATGGACCATGTATCACCGCCGGAACCAGATCCCATCGGCATCCAAATCGCTAGCCGGAGCTAGTCCATCTCATATATCTCTAGCCGGAGCTAGTCTCAACTGTGTCTCATATCCATCCATCCTCATATCAGTGTCTCAGAACTCATGCAACAGATAGTTCACACATGGGATGAATAATGAATATGCACATGTCATCAATCACAATCATATCACGATCACATCATAGTATTACACATCATCTGTCTCAATCACAACCATATCACGACCACATCATAGTATTACACATCATCTGTCTCAATCACAACCATATCACGACCACATCATAGTATTACACATCACCTGTCTCAACCACAACCATATCACGACCACATCATAGTATTACACATCATCTGTCTCAATCACAACCATATCACGACCACATCATAGTATTACACATCATCTGTCTCAATCACAACCATATCACGACCACATCATAGTATTACACATCATCTGTCTCAATCACAACCATATCACGACCACATCATAGTATTACACATCATCTGTCTCAATCACAACCATATCACGACCACATCATAGTATTACACATCATCTGTCTCAATCACAACCATATCACGACCACATCATAGTATTACACATCATCTGTCTCAATCACAACCATATCACGACCACATCATAGTATTACACATCATCTGTCTCAATCACAACCATATCACGACCACATCATAGTATTACACATCATCTGTCTCAATCACAACCATATCACGACCACATCATAGTATTACACATCATCTGTCTCAATCACAACCATATCACGACCACATCATAGTATTACACATCATCTGTCTCAATCACAACCATATCACGACCACATCATAGTATTACACATCATCTGTCTCAATCACAACCATATCACGACCACATCATAGTATTACACATCATCTGTCTCAATCACAACCATATCACGACCACATCATAGTATTACACATCATCTGTCTCAATCACAACCATATCACGACCACATCATAGTATTACACATCATCTGTCTCAATCACAACCATATCACGACCACATCATAGTATTACACATCATCTGTCTCAATCACAACCATATCACGACCACATCATAGTATTACACATCATCTGTCTCAATCACAACCATATCACGACCACATCATAGTATTACACATCATCTGTCTCAATCACAACCATATCACGACCACATCATAGTATTACACATCATCTGTCTCAATCACAACCATATCACGACCACATCATAGTATTACACATCATCTGTCTCAATCACAACCATATCACGACCACATCATAGTATTACACATCATCTGTCTCAATCACAACCATATCACGACCACATCATAGTATTACACATCATCTGTCTCAATCACAACCATATCACGACCACATCATAGTATTACACATCATCTGTCTCAATCACAACCATATCACGACCACATCATAGTATTACACATCATCTGTCTCAATCACAACCATATCACGACCACATCATAGTATTACACATCATCTGTCTCAATCACAACCATATCACGACCACATCATAGTATTACACATCATCTGTCTCAATCACAACCATATCACGACCACATCATAGTATTACACATCATCTGTCTCAATCACAACCATATCACGACCACATCATAGTATTACACATCATCTGTCTCAATCACAACCATATCACGACCACATCATAGTATTACACATCATCTGTCTCAATCACAACCATATCACGACCACATCATAGTATTACACATCATCTGTCTCAATCACAACCATATCACGACCACATCATAGTATTACACATCATCTGTCTCAATCACAACCATATCACGACCACATCATAGTATTACACATCATCTGTCTCAATCACAACCATATCACGACCACATCATAGTATTACACATCATCTGTCTCAATCACAACCATATCACGACCACATCATAGTATTACACATCATCTGTCTCAATCACAACCATATCACGACCACATCATAGTATTACACATCATCTGTCTCAATCACAACCATATCACGACCACATCATAGTATTACACATCATCTGTCTCAATCACAACCATATCACGACCACATCATAGTATTACACATCATCTGTCTCAATCACAACCATATCACGACCACATCATAGTATTACACATCATCTGTCTCAATCACAACCATATCACGACCACATCATAGTATTACACATCATCTGTCTCAATCACAACCATATCACGACCACATCATAGTATTACACATCATCTGTCTCAATCACAACCATATCACGACCACATCATAGTATTACACATCATCTGTCTCAATCACAACCATATCACGACCACATCATAGTATTACACATCATCTGTCTCAATCACAACCATATCACGACCACATCATAGTATTACACATCATCTGTCTCAATCACAACCATATCACGACCACATCATAGTATTACACATCATCTGTCTCAATCACAACCATATCACGACCACATCATAGTATTACACATCATCTGTCTCAATCACAACCATATCACGACCACATCATAGTATTACACATCATCTGTCTCAATCACAACCATATCACGACCACATCATAGTATTACACATCATCTGTCTCAATCACAACCATATCACGACCACATCATAGTATTACACATCATCTGTCTCAATCACAACCATATCACGACCACATCATAGTATTACACATCATCTGTCTCAATCACAACCATATCACGACCACATCATAGTATTACACATCATCTGTCTCAATCACAACCATATCACGACCACATCATAGTATTACACATCATCTGTCTCAATCACAACCATATCACGACCACATCATAGTATTACACATCATCTGTCTCAATCACAACCATATCACGACCACATCATAGTATTACACATCATCTGTCTCAATCACAACCATATCACGACCACATCATAGTATTACACATCATCTGTCTCAATCACAACCATATCACGACCACATCATAGTATTACACATCATCTGTCTCAATCACAACCATATCACGACCACATCATAGTATTACACATCATCTGTCTCAATCACAACCATATCACGACCACATCATAGTATTACACATCATCTGTCTCAATCACAACCATATCACGACCACATCATAGTATTACACATCATCTGTCTCAATCACAACCATATCACGACCACATCATAGTATTACACATCATCTGTCTCAATCACAACCATATCACGACCACATCATAGTATTACACATCATCTGTCTCAATCACAACCATATCACGACCACATCATAGTATTACACATCATCTGTCTCAATCACAACCATATCACGACCACATCATAGTATTACACATCATCTGTCTCAATCACAACCATATCACGACCACATCATAGTATTACACATCATCTGTCTCAATCACAACCATATCACGACCACATCATAGTATTACACATCATCTGTCTCAATCACAACCATATCACGACCACATCATAGTATTACACATCATCTGTCTCAATCACAACCATATCACGACCACATCATAGTATTACACATCATCTGTCTCAATCACAACCATATCACGACCACATCATAGTATTACACATCATCTGTCTCAACATCAATGTCTGTATCAATCATAGCCTACTCATGCTCATCTATCCCCTCAATATCAGTTATCACATGACTTATTCAACAAATTCTAGTCACATATAACACATTTAGCTCGTTTTATTTCCCATATTTCATTTACAACAATTTCAATCAACAAATAAAACCCATCCTGAATCCCCATTACTCCCCAACACAATTAGGAAAGTAGTCATGCGTAGTCTAAGAGTTTTACAAAGTTTGGAAGCCACTTGCCTTAAAACGAACTCCAAAAGTTGCTTGACTTGAGCCTTTCCTTTTCGAGTATAATCCGGATCACGATAATCTGTTCAAACAATTATTCACAATCACAATTCGAGTCCAATGACACCAAAATCAAGAATTTTAGGGAAAAAGGGAAAAACAGTCCAAAAGTCTCATACCGAAAAACGATACCCAAATCTGGAAATTTTTGATGTAAAATGATCCTTAAAGTATTTGGAAGCTAATGGTGAAAACGAATTTGAAAACGGAGTTGAAATCAATTCACAAACTCAATTTGAAGGAAAATCAACGTTCTTAAAGAAGCCTAAAATATTCGGATCCGAAACCCCGACTCGAAAATGAAATATCTCTTGAAAAACATCTTACCCATGCTTAGATAAGTTCAAATATGAAATTTCATCAAAAACGGAGTTAAGATCGACCTTGAAATTCTCAATTTATCAAACTTTAACTTTACCAGGAAAGTCAAAATTGTACGCGGTTAATATGATGAAAATAATCGATGAATCAATAATTTTATGTCAAAATCAGTTTACCCATAACATAAGGATCGTAAATATACCTTTTTCATCAAAAAGGGAGTCCAAATCGATAAAACCCCAATTTTTCCCAAGAGATTTACGGATAGGAAAAAAAACCAGATAAAGAAATTATGAGAAAATGTCGAATTGAAGATTGAATACTAACCCTCATATTAATTCAAGAAGAAACCCATAAGAATCACTCCATTCCGATCTCTAGAACTCCCGATATGCTCAAAATATCCAATGAACACAATCTAAGATTTTTATAACAGTACATGACTGTTATGCACCAGAAAAACAGCAGTTAATCTTTCACTAAAAAGGCCGTAATTTCCTCATACGATAGTGAAATGACCCGATTCTTTTTGTAAATGTCTTAAATAATGATACGGACCTGCTCGTTCAATCGGAGCTCAATTTCATGCTCGTTTGCCCAGTCAAAATTTCATTTCTACTCGGTAAACAATTATTTCTTATTTGCGATAAAAATCCAATCTCGGGTTAGCGAAAATGCACCAAAATTTGCAGATAAGTCCTATAATTCATGCTCAAAATTTCAAAACCTTCGGAATAATTTTTCGACCTTTAAAACTAATAATGAACCCTTTAGTTGCCACAATTTGCTGAAATAGTGTCAAAGCATCCAAGAAGCTTAAAAGCTCACCCAAAACTCATTTGGCACTTCCCGAACACAAACCAAATATGCTACTAGCTTGAAAATGACATTTCGGACTCAATGAAATCGTCGGAATTTCAATTCGAGGTCTCCTTGACCCGGTATCGATAAGGCGTCAAGAAACTAACTTTAGGCTCAAAAACTCGAAACGCACTCGGCGCCTCTAAAAATTCAACCAAGACTCATTCTAGACTTAGAATCACCCCTTGAATCCAACGGTGCCCTCAGAATTCCATTTCGAGCACCGGAACCTCGTTTGTTGACCAAAGTCAACTCTTGATCAAAATTTCACAATTTTTGCAACTTAGGACCTCAAATCTTCATTTTAACTCCAAATTCGACTCCGTAAATTCTCATAGACCCGTTTCGACATTCTAAAACTGCTGGAATCGACAAAAATCTGATTCGAGTCTCGAAACTCCAAATGACTCGAAATAGCACTTTTAACCAAACTTTAACTCGTAAAAACTCAACTTTCCAAAAACTCAACTTTTCATCAATTTTCCTTCAAACCAACTTCGAAAATACAACAATTAGGACTCGGGGCAACTATCGGAAGGGGTAAAGCAATCATTTTATGAAAATTTCCAAAAATGCCCTTTAGGGTCATTACAGTGATTCCATCATCATGCTTATATTTGTATTCAACAAACAAGCGAAAGGCAGGTAACCTTTTATGTAAATATTCATAACCCTCTTTGATTGTAGTAATCTGAAGTTATTTAATCTTTCAATAATTTACAGTCTCAATATAATAATTTTTTTTTCTATTCCTCCGAAACTTAAAAATATTTCTTTTGAGACTTACTACAACCTCAATCTTATGAACTATTTTCTTTTCTGGATAGTAACAAATTAGTTCTTCCGAAACTCTTAATTAAGTTTGTGTACTGCCACAAATTTCACAACACCGTTCTTATGGTGACCATCTCCTTCAAGGAGAAAATTATAATTATTGTCATGGTTAAAATTATTATATACAAGACTTATTTCTTGACAATCAATGACAAATTTGTGTTGCCACACAACAACATTTATTTTGGTCATGACCACAACCTTTATAGAAAAGAATTATTTCTTTCTTTTGTCCTCTAATTGTTCATAATAAAACATACCACAATATTTGTGTAGTAGTCAAAGTATATGACCAAAATGACCATTTATGTCAAAATATTTTTTTTTCAATATCTCAAACCTCCCGTAGAGGTGAGATGTGACATTTATCCAACCATACATGAACATGTCTTTATCTATACGAACACAAGTCACATTCTCTTCAAGAAATGAATCATAACCATTTGTGCATGCTCCATAATTTTTTATCAGAAACTCATTGTCGTGCTTTGGCATTATCAAATTTATGTGACTCACCTCAACATCACTTTAAGAGGTCAAATGTACCATATGTACTACCACTTTGTATTCCTTTATTTTGATGGAGGATTTACAAAACTTTTCAAATTGTCTTGCATCAACAACAATGTGCCCAATATCTTTTCATACCACTTTGATGGATAAAACTTACATTCACATTTGAAGGACCACCTTAAGAGACAATGTGCCCAATAACCTTTCATACCACTTTGATGGACAAAATTACCTTCACATTTGAAGGACCATCTAAGAACCCATAATGTTCTTCCTTTTAATTACCACAATGATGACCATTAACATTTTACCACTCTCATATTCATACATTCAACCACTTGTCATTTTTCAGACATATTATGCACTGCTACCACATTCACATAAGAGAATGGAGCAAATTAATTGGGCAAATTTCATGACTTTCAGTCAAAAGTATATAACTTTATGTTAGTCATCATCATATCATCACTATAGTGCATTAGGACTTAAACCCAATGTCTTACCCATATAAAGACGTCTTTGGTCATAAATCAATGGGACTTGAACCCAACTTCTTATTATCATGATGCACCGAGACTTTAACTCGATGTCTTACTCACTTGGTGCGGTGAAACTTGAATTCACCTTCTTACCCTCAATCAACGTCTTAATAAACCAAATGCATTAACAAAAAATAAATATTGAATTCCATAAATATAATCTGAATTTGACTTAAAAATGAACAAAACTAATTAATTAGAACAACATGTTAGAACCATATAAAAGTCCCAAGTTAAAATAAATTAAAACATTTTAATAGTCCCTCTCAATATAGTTATGAAGATTATCATAATTTTCTAACCATTTTAAAATAATCACAAAATAAGTTTTGTTAGTACAAATGATACATAGGATATGAAGTATTCCTTGCAGCCAAAGAACTTCTAGGATAATTCATATAAATCAAGAAATACATACCATTGATTCTTGACGGAGAATGAGCAACTCGTGCTGATAACGTGTTATAAAACTAAAGCAAAATAAGACAAGAAATATAGAAGATGAAAGTAATAGAAATAGGGAGACAAGAGATGAGAGCGTTTCTTATTATTCCAAAACTTCAATCTTCAAGTATATACAATATGAACCCTTATGCCTCTATTTATAGTGTAACATAGAAGCATACAAAAGGTTAGTGATAAACATGACATTAACATGAATATAATGGAGAGGTTATGGAAGTGAAAGGTTACAAGAATAATTGTTATAAAGGTGGAGGTTATGGTTATCTTCATAATGGAGGAAAGTAATGGAGTAACTTCTTGATGTAGTGGACATCCACAATATATTATTTTATAACAAAAAAGTACTTTTCACTATTATTCTTTTTATTATTCCCAAACTATTTTTTAAAAAAATGTATGATAACTAAAAACTTCATTAAATATAGGGTAAACTTGAAAAAATATTCCAATAATTTTCTTGAACTATAAGCCATTCACTTAATAGTTAATACTTCCTTTGTCCCTAATTATTTTTCCACATTTCTTTTTTTAGTTGTTCATAATTACTTGTCAATTTTGACAATTCAAGAAATGACAATTTTTTTTACCTATTATACCCTCAATTAATTACTTTGAAAAAGGTAAATTTTCTTGAAAATCTTAAGTTTTAATTCATCAACTTCATAATTAATAGTGGTAAAATGGTAAACTTAGTATGTCAATTATTGTTTTCTTGATAGGTCTGCCAATTTAAAAGTGAACAAGTAATTAGGGAGTATATATTAGAGGGAAAAATCCTTTAGGCTAGAAAATTAAGAATGGTAGTTTACCTAGGGAAAAGGGTCAAAAATGCCCTTAAACTATGTGAAAGGAACAAAAATGCCCCCGTTTATAGTTTGGCTCAAAAATGCCCTTAGTGTCAATACTTTGGTCCAGAAATGCCCCTATAGTTACAAAATGGGTAAAAAATGCCCTTTTCCGAATAAATATATATATTTTTCTTTTTAAACACATCTTCTTCCTAATTAAAATATTATTAAAGACACTATTCTTGTTTTCTTTCTTCTAAAGTCACTTTAACAAATGAAAACGTAGGAAATATTTGTTTTCTTCTTAATCTCATTTTATCAATTAAAATAGAATAACTTCATGTACCCTTTGGACATATAAGATATGTCATATATAAGATTATAGTATATCCATCATTAATTTATATTTATATAACGATAAAAAATAAGAAATATATTCATTTTTTATTTTTTTCTGAATTGAAGTAGGATAAACATTTGGTAATTTTTTTAAGAAAACATTATTAGAAAAAGAATGTGTTAAAAAAATATTTATTTGAAAAATGAGCATTTTTGACCCATTAAATAATAATAAGGGCATTTTTGAACCAAAATATTGACGACAAGGGCATTTTTGGACCAAACTACAAACGGATGACATTTTTGTTCCTTTCATATAGTTTAAGGACATTTTTGAACCAAAGTATTAACGATAAGGACATTTTTGAGCCAAACTATAAACGGAGAGCATTTTTGTTCCTTTCACATAGTTCAAGGACATTTTTGACCCTTTTCCCTTTTACCTATATTATTTTACCTTTTAAAACATTTTTACCCTTTTAACTTTAATACATTTTAATTAACAAATAGAAAAAAGATCAATTTATTTTAAAATAAAAATGATATTATAGAATTTTTAAATTTTTGGCCATTTAGCATTACCCTATATTAGAGGGCGTATATTCTTGTAAATTTGACTCTAAGGGGTCGTTTGGAACAAAGATGAATAATGCAGGGATTACTAATGCATGAATTAGTAATGCAGGGATTAGTTTTTATCAAGTGTTTGGTTCATTGTTCCCATTTAATCTTATGTTTGGTTTAAAATTCTAGAAAAATTTCTTTCCTATTATACCCTTGAGTTATTATAAGATTTTATATTTCATTTAATTTGTTAAGTTAAATACTAAAATATATTAATTTTTTTTTATTAATTTTGAGATGTGATATGCCACCATAGAGATTCTTGATAGCACGGTATATTTCTAATTTTTTGTTGGTCAAATATACCTTAAACTTAACATAGATTTAAGGCTACTTAAATTGTTCAAATACACAAAGCTTATTTTTTAAAAAAATAAATAGTTTAAGTGGTCAATCAACGAACTACATTTAAAAAAAAAAACGAAAAAAACCAACCCAATATAACAAAATCAAACATGGAGAAAAAAAATATTAATTTGTGAAATCATCAAATTACTTGGAACGAATTTGGAGAATTTAAACGAATATTTATAAATATTCTCATATAAATAAAAAAAAAAGCATTAAATGACAAATAAAAAAAATAGGAAAAAAGATTTGGGGATAGTTTAGTCATTTAGGAATCTTATCCAAGGATTGTTAAATCTTGGATTAGTTATCCCTCCTTTTCTCGGGATAAAGTAAGACTTTGTATGAAGTATAACTAATCTATGGATTAGGTTAAATAAAGTAACTAAACAATGCTTTTATTGAACTAAATTTTAATCCATAAATTATTTTGATTAATACCTCCTACCAAACGGGTCCTAAGCAGTTTATTTTTTTCTCCAAAAAGCTTCCTACAAGACATGATCATTATTACATTTAAGCATGTTTCAATATTTTCATGATTTCAACACCTCAAACTATAAACATAATTTTCATGATTTCTACACCTCAAACTTTTCACTTTTCTTGTTTATCAATTTACTAATTTGTCAAAGTTTTTCGTTTTTTTCAATATATAAATTTATTAATTTTTTTAATAAACAAGTCCGACATTTTCCATATGAATTTAATAATCAAAATAGCAAGTATGTTATTCCCTCCATTTCATATTAACGGAATTTGTGCGATAATTCATACATATTAAGAAAAACATTCAACCACATAATTTAAATTATAATTTTCACTATTGTTTTTTGTGAAATTATAAATGTAACTTTGTAGGAAGTGTAATTTATCTCCTACAAAATATAAAATTTTAATAAATGAAAAGACAAATATGAAAAAAACTTCAAACATTCATTTTGAACTTTGAACAATTCAATTATTTTGAACAATGAAAAAAGTTTTAAAAATTCAATTAATATGAAATAGAGGGAATAAATTAAGGTCGTGGTCAATTTGTTAGAATAGCATCATTTGCATATTCACAAATGACTCATAAACATGGTAGATAGGGGTGTACAAAATCGAACCGAAAATCGAACCAAACCGCAAATCGAGTCAAATCGGAAAAAAAAAACCCGACTAGTGGTTTGGTTTGGTATTGAAAAACCCCCCCTGACTATATTTGGGTTGGTTTGGTTTTAACTAAAAAAAACCAACCCAAAACCAAACCAACCCGACATTATATATATAATTTTAAATTTAATTTTATACATAAAAATATTTACTTTGATATAATTTTTTAAATATTTCGTATATATTTTCATAGTTTTTATCTTTTAATATATTATTTCAAGTTTGAAACTTAGAATTCTGAATGGTCCAATAAAAATTATAATCCACATATGTTGGTAATTATAATAAGGGAAAATTGTATGAAATAGCAAACTATTAATTCAAATTAAATGTTATAGTCATAATTTATTTTATTTGTAATTCCCAGCAAACATCCCATTTTTTTGCCATCTGATTTGGTATATAATTAACCATTTTCGGTATACAATTACCCATTCGGTATACAAATGTATAAAATGCGTTTGTGTTTGTATAAATCGAGAGAAAAGTGTATATACAAATACAAATACATATTTTTTCGTCCTATACACTTATAATTATACAAATACAGATCTTTTTATACAAATTACACTGTATAAATGAATTTATACAAAACTGAACAATTTGTATATAATTTGATATATCTAGCGAATTATACAAATCAAAAACTCCATAGCAAACATAAAATTTGCTATGAAACGCTATTATGCAAACTATAGCTATAACATACAAATATGATTTTTATGTTTACTACATGTGAAAATTGCTCTTATAATAAAGCTTAAATCAAAATCAAATTAATACTAATGTAAAAAGAAAATCAATTCAACATTAAGAATAACAATAATGTTGAATATTTGTTCTTTAGTTTTACATTGGTTTAGACAATAAAAATACATAATCTAATTTTAATTTACTTTAATATTTAGTCATGTAACTAATACTTATGGAACTTATTTTAGCATTATTTAGTACTTTTAAATTATGATCATTTTCATTATTACTTGTTAATTTGTAATAATTGTTTTACGCGATTTCATTATTATTATTTTTGTTGGATATTTTAGTGTCATTAATCGTATCATATTTTGTGTTATTTTTTTAAGAAACACCTTAGATAGTTGTATTTTTGTAGGACTAAAGAAATATTTGAAGTACAAGTAAATTATATATTTGTATGAATACTTTATCGGAAAAACCGAAAAACCCTAAAAAAATCCGAGTTTATTGGTTTGGTTTATAAATTTAAAAGTCTGACACAAATGATTTGGTTTGATATTTGAAAAACCCGAACCAACCCGGCCATGTATGGTAGATAATATATATTTTTTTAATTACGAGAGTTCTCTATGAAATAATTTTGAAACTAACAATTGAATACAGATTTATACAAATAATGTCACACAAAAATATTAAAATCTAAAAATAAATAAACAAAATTTTAAAATATATAAAAATATTAAGAAATTTTTTCCAACATATGAAATAACCTTGAAACTAATAATTTAGTACATATAATATTATATATTTAATGCCTTGCGTCTTCTTCTTCGTTTTCTTTTTCTTTCATGTGTCTTCTTCTTGTTTTCTTTTTTCTTCTGCTGCTACGTACTTCCTCCTTCTTCATCTTCTTCGGTTGCTTTTGGTTCCTCATCCTTCTTCATCTTTTTCCTAAAAATTGAATGTACAGCAAATGAGAATTGTTTAGAACGAATTATATATCAAAAGACTCAAAATATCGAGAAGATTTCATATCTAAAATTTGGGACTGCTTAGAGGTGATTTTGAGTTGATCGAGATTGAATAGTCTGTGTGTACTTCATGTATAGTTAGTGTATACTTCATGTATAATTAAGCTATATTCAGTTTTTTGAGTGTATCATAATGTATAGTTAGCGTATAACTCATGTATAAATAAACTATATTGCATAGTCCATGTATATTTTGATGACTTTGGCAAGCTATATAGTCGATGCATACTTTTTATGCCTTTGGCTATTTTTTTTTTAATAAATAAAATATGACTATATTTGTGGTAAACTAAAAACTTTATTGTATATATTTAAAACTAATCCTTTTTTTTTTCACATTCCCATGTACAATTACCTAAGAAGCCCATCTAGATATATACGACTAGTTTGGGCCTGAAATTGGCAAACTACAATTGCGATGGGAAGATATGAAAGGATTTGGTGGAGTTGTGGAAACATAAAATTCAAGATTCATGACATAGACTCAAGTCTCCTCTTTTCAATGCAATAATAAATGCTAGTGATCCTTACACTTGGTTAAGTTTTGTTCTTATTCATCGATTTGAGTTGAGGTGCAGTGGTTGAGACTGCTTTATCCTTAATTGGAGGTCTCAGTTTTGACCTCTGGACATGAAAAAAATCTTGTTGGGAGCGGCATCCCAAATGGGCCTTGCAATGAACATCCAAATTTAATAAGAGTTTCAATATGGTCTCCAAACACCGAGTAGAAAATAAAAAAAAGTCCTGTTCTTAGTCCATTTAATTAATAAAGCATTTCATTACTTTCTCAGATCTTCATATTTAAATTCAATTTACATACACAAATGATTGTTTATCCTTAAAATAATAACGTTAAATAATCGCATCGACCATGTAGTTATTTTTATGGGCATGTTTTCTAGCCATTGAAAATAATCGCTTTCATCATTTTCTTAAGATAACAAAACAAAGAAACAAATAATTATTCAAATATTTTAAAGTGAATAGCTTGATTTTTTTAACCTTTAAGTAAACACAACTTTAAAATTTATAATCGAGATTTCTTGAAGTCCTCAATTTCATTTTATAATATTCTTCGCATTTATTTATATATATATATATATATATATATATATATATCAGTTCAATTGAGTATATAGACCTTACGGATTGTTAAGATATGACTATCAATTTGCAAAGATCAAAACATTAGATCAGGAAAAGAAGATAACAGATGAATGCGAGAATGTGAAGTGAATAACAACACATATTTATTATTGAAAAAATCATTTACTTTGTATTAAACTAGACATGATAAAACATTTATAATTTAGATGTGACAGCATTTAAAAACGTTAGTTTGAAGGGTACAAATGACAAATTTCCTAACAACGGGAGGTATGAATGACCACATAGTATAACGAAGGGTAAACTAGCTATTAAACGAAAGTTGAAGAGTATTTTTGATCTATTTCCCTAAAATTATATCCTGATTTTCTAAAAGAACAATTATTTTAAATCATCTATTTTTAATAAGTACGACAAATAAAGTACAAGTGACACAACGTATCATGTTTGAGTAATTTACTTCCAAGTGATTTTTCCTTTTTGTTTGTTTGTTTTTTTTGTTTGGTGATCAGTATTTTTCCTATTGACAAGTCCTTATCTTAGAATTTGAAAATCTCAATTCACAATCAAATTAAAGATTTTCAAATTCAAACTAGTACCCAAATCCTAATAACCCTAATTCATTAACTATCAAACACAATCAATCATTCAATAAAACACAAATCCAATAAACTAATTAACAAAATCAAATATAACTAAAAATGAAAAAATTTAAAACTAATTTGATAAAACCCTAACCTTAAATTAAAAGAGAAACAGACAATGGAGAGAGAAAGCAGCGGCGATGGCTACGGCAGTGGCAAGCAGCGGCAGTGGCGGCACAATCGTTAGAGAGAAGGAAGAGAGGGAAAATGGGGAAAAATCGCGTATGATATTTCAGATATTTAATGAAAAGGGACGGACAACATCTCCCCGTCCGTCGCTTTTCATTTAAAAAGTTGACCAATATTTTGACCAAAAAGTGACGGATTAAGAGACACTGTCCATCGCTTTTTAAAAATAGTTGACCATATATTTTGACCAAGAAGCGACAGACATAAAGATGTCGTCCGTCGCTATAATAAAAAAATAATTAATAAAATAAAATAAATTAAAAGTGACGGACAACGTCGTTAATATTTTAATTTATATATAATTATTTTTAATAAAAGCGACGGACGACGTCGCTATATATATTGAATAGATAATTATTAATTATATATATATTTGGCGTAAAAATTCGCGAAAAAAGCGATGGATTAAGAGATGTCATCCGTCGCTTTTTGTAAAATAATTAAAAAAAATTATTTTTATTAAAAAGCGATGGACAGTGTGGCAAATGGCGTCGCTTTTTGGAGCGACGTCGTCCGTTGCTTTTCTGTACGTCGTTTTTTAGCAGTTTTTTAGTGGTGTATTAGGAAAATTAGTTAATTTACTTACTTCTAATGATTTGCACAAGAAAAGGTAAATTTCTACCCATTATCCTAGCATAATTCGTACTAGATCTAAATAAAGGGCACCATTTAGTTATGCCAATACGGATGACTAGTAAAATTGTTTATTTCTTTTAAAGAGTTTGACTACTATACATACATTAATGATAAATATTTATCTAAATGCTTATCTTAAATTACGTAAATTTACCATAGTTAATTATTTAATAAGGTAAAAATGCATGTTAGTTAACCATAGTTAAGTTCTAAAAATCTTTGTACAAACACACATTATGCATATATTAGCGTTATTGACTTGATATAAATCTTGGATATGGGTCTGCCGAACTATCGATAGGTTTTTATATTACCATACATTAAATTATAATAGATAAAAATTTAAGTGGAGTTTAAGTCTATACCGATAGCTTCATATAATCGATTACTTTTGATAATGAAATACTTATCTCATATGTTGATAAATCGCAAGCAAGTAATTTAAAAAGAAAGGACGTCAAAGTACTACCATAAAGGAAGAAATTAATATGCACCTACTGAAACAACACAAGAAAGGAAAACCACCATTCAAGGGATACAAAATCAAGGTCACCACAATCCTAGTGTCTGACTAGGATCTGGAAAATAGAAAATCAAATCAACAAAGTATCAAGATCACACAAATATCTTCAAGAGAAGGAAGAGAATCAAGATTACAAGAAGATCTCCAAAGAAGGAAGGAATTGGTTTGCTCATGCACATATCTAATATGGACATGAATCAATCAATCGAAATCAAGGACTCAACTACGATCCTTGATTTGAAATACCCTGGGTTATTCCTTAAAAAAAGCTAGTAATCCTCAAACACTATATAATATTCTCTTAGCCTTAGTTGTGAAGTACGCACTTCACTTGAATTTTTACTGTTGTCTTCTATTGTCTTTCATAAAAGCATTGTATTCTCGTGAGTATACAATCGAAAAAGAAAAGAGAAAGAAAGATCTGAGTGTAGGTTATACAAGTAGAGGTTGTGTCAAAGTAGAAGATTTGATTTGCATATCAAACATGGCTCTTAGTCGTAACACTTTGTAACGCCCAAGTTCTTAACAAGCTCTTAAGGAAATCCTTGTAACCCAAGGGGACTGGAAGTAGGCACCACATTGATGTTTCGAATCAGTATAAAAACTCTCTGAATCTTTTACTTACTGCATTTACTCTTACTTTATATTGTTATACTAATCTATAGGTGAATCGATTTTCCCACACAGATAGTCGACTGAAGGAATTTTTAATTCACTCCTCTCTTGACTTTCAATTGGTATCAGAGCAGGTCTCACTAGTGAGATTTCTATAAGTCACCCTTAAATAAATAGTTTTAGCCCATGAGCCGACCCCGACCCAACCCCGATCAAGCCCCAAGGGCTAAGGGCTTATATGAGCCGAGCTTATAAGCCCTAGTTTTAAATGGACTTGAAAAAAATCATATCTCAATAACGGATTGGGTTGGGCCAGTCCCATGGGCTAAGTCCAATTTGACGGCTATATATATATATATATATATATATAAAGAGAGAGAGATAAATAAAAAATGTCACATGGGCAGCACCATAAAAAATCAAATTTTAAAAATTAAAATTTTTTGAATCTTAATTTCCCTTTAAAATTTTAAAGCTTTTTGAAATCAAAATTTGCAGTTACTTTAGTTGTTTTACTGTTTTTTAAAAAAGTTTATTTTAATTATTACAATTTCTTATAAATTCAAATCCTGAGTGTTTTAAAATTACATTGATGCTTATCTATCTAATTAGTTATTTTTTCCTTTATTTCTTTTACCACTTTTTAAAAAATCCAAATTTTGGTAGCTATTTTAATTATTTTTTTACATTTTTTTTTATAGTTACTTAATTATTTACAGTTCTTATTTTAAAAAAACAATAATCATATTCTTATAATTTTTCATTATAATGATGAGCATCTATTTAATCTAATTTTTAATACATGGAAAATTAAATTAACACCATTGTGGAAAATTGCTAAAAAAAATAATACATGATGCATATTTAATCCTATTTTTCATTTATTTTTGTATTTTCATTATTTATCTTTATAAGAAAAACAAATTAAAAAACTAATAGAGAAAAATGTAACAAATTTAAAAACTAATAGAGAAAAATGTAACAAATTAAAAAACATAGAGAAAAATGTAACAAAACTACGCTGATTCCCCCCACAACTTCACGTCCTGCACAAAATCACCTACGTCCCTTTTCGTGCGTTGCATGGATATTTTAATTTATGATTATTTTAATTTTATAAAATACGAAAAATAGTTTAAATATTTTTACATAGTTGTCCGTTATTATTTTTATGTTGTGTAAGTAAAAAAAAATCATGCTAACAATTTAATTTATTAATTCTAACTTTCCGCATGAAATGTTAAATGTCATAGTTTCACATGTTGGTACATTTTACCTATGTTATTTTCAAATCCAAAAGGTTCAAAATATTCTTTGCCGTCTTAAATTCATGTAAGATATATAATTGAAAATATATTTTAAAAAGAATGAACATAAATAATTTAATAATAATACAATCATGTATATAAAATTAATATATACATTTTGCTATATATTAATCATTGAAATTAATTAAATACAAATAGTGAATCAATTATTTGTTATATTATTTTTTATATTATTAATTCAAACTTTTAATTTTTTATAGAAGAAATAATAATTTATACCTACATCGATGATTAGATGTCGAGGAACCTTTTCTAATTATCTAATATACTATAATAATTAATGGGTAATTTTTTTTCATGAATATTATTTCATAGGTCAAACAAAATATGCAGACCCTTAAACTTGTCTCTAAATTTCATTTTGACACTCCAACTCAACCTTGTTCCATTTTAATAAAAAATTTCAATGAGATAAATTAACCTATTTTAAATAACTCAGAGGTATTTTTACTTCCTTAACAAGTTAATATGCGTTTTTATTTGCTTCCGATTTTTGTACAACTCCCAAGTTCTAATTAATCGATTACTACTTGTCTTGCCTATCTTTAAATAATTTAATTTGACATTAAAATTTAAAATAAAAAGATTATGTCGATATGATTCCCAAGAGAATTGTAAATCCTTCGGAAAACTTCATAATAGGTACGTACAACTTCTAAAAAATCATATGTAAATTGTAAAAGGTTCATCATATAAAATAAGGATATATAGAAATACTAAATGGACATTCAATGTATTCATATAGTCAATAACAATACATTTTTTCTTTTCAACTTTTACCGAAAGTGCTTGACATTTTGGATACAATAACAACATTCTCAGTAAAATCCCGCGTTATAATAATTCCCATCACATATTCGCAAACAGACGATATGTCTTGGCGTCAAGCACCATTTGCCGCACAGATGCTACAGCCCCAATTAAAGACAACACCGTTGAGACAAGAGCAATTATGGTATTTCCCCAGAAAATTATGCTCTTTCTTGGAGGTTTGAAAGTGACATTATAGAAGACCATAGGCAAAATAAAATCAAGAGGAATGCAACCAAATGCTCCAAACAAAGCCATAATGTCTCCAAAAAAAGGTAGCATTGCAGCTAACGTTGTCGCAATGATCACCGATAGTGACCGGGAAATAAACCGGGGAACCACATTGCGGATTGAGAATTCGCCTTTTTTTGGATCTGAAAATCTCTTTTCTAATACTACATTTGTTGGTTGTAAGTAAGTCTGCCAAGATTTTGCGTATGTATAACATTAGCAACATATATAAGTTAATAAATATCGATGCTAATTATGACAAAAAAAAGAAGTGAAAATAGCGTTACCAAGCTAACAGCTGATACTTGGACAAAGGTGAAGATATAAGTGATCAAGAGAAACCATTTGGGCAGCAAAGGCATCCTATCTAACATGAAATTTTGGAGCACTGATGGTTGAGCTTGGTTTCCAAAAGCCCAATATCCAGAAATCGCAACACTGAAAAATGTCGATATCACTACACTGTAACACAATAATAGTCCCTTCAACATTTTCCCTGTTGTTGGAGGTGCTATTGTCGCCTGTCCACAAAAAATTAAGTTAAATACAATCAGATATCAGTCTGTTATAATTAGGTTTTAGGCTTAACTCACATTCCAAAAGCTAGCTCAAAGGAAGAAGGATTGCCCAAGCCTTATAAGTGAACTCCCATCTCATTAACGACTTTTTGCTTTAACAGTACGTGTCGATTATGTTTGCTAACATACAAGAGAACAAACCTGTATTTCGGGAATGATTCCATTTCCGTAGGTAGTTGCGATGATAGAAATAGCATTAAAGATACCAAATATGCGATTAATACCAACCCCAGTAATTGAATAATCTCTTTCAGGTGCTTTATTAGAATGTCCTATATGTATACAAGAAATGAATTAATTTTAATTAATTATAGGTTTTTTTTTTAAAATTAAGAGATGGAAATATATAATTACCAATGTGAATGGATCCTGCAGTTGTGCAAGCACAATAAATAAGACAGAGAATCAAGGAGACAAGATTGATATTCCTTAGGGAATGGAAGGATGGCAATTGTGCCATCACTAGTGTTAGCCCTCCACAGATAATGATAAATTGGTACAGCTGCATGCTTCCATTTGGTCTACTCAACAAATAAATGAACTGAAAGAAGAAGAAAAATACTCATGAAATACAACAACAATAACTTTGTGATCTCATTTTGCACAATAATAAACAATTAATGCTAAAATTCTTAGTGGTATTGATTAATTGTCATCAGATCTAATATTATTATAGATTTGGAGACATTTACAAAAATAATAATTGTAACTAAAAGAACATATCTAACTGTAATTAAATTGTTATCATTTTTGACTTGGTGAGACTAACCTTGAGGCTTTGCCCACCAAGAAGAGTTGATGCAATGACTAAGCCATAACATAAGCCTTGTTGAAGTGGACCCACAAAATACCTGCCCCATCCTGGCCCTGTTACATTTGCTCAATTACTCTACTAGTACTAGTAGAGTACTAAATTAATGAAAAAAATATTCCCTCTGTCTCAATTTATGTGACTTACTTTCCTTTTTAGTCAGTCCAAAAAAGAATGATACATTTCTATATTAAGTAATAATTTAACTATAAAATGTCTATTTTACCCTTACTAAAATGATTTACAGCCACACAAATTTCTATCATTCATTTTGAACCACAAGTTTTAAAAGTCTTCCTTTATTTTTTAAACTCTGTGCCGAGTCAAAATACCTCACATAAAATGGGACGGAGGGAGTAACTACTTTCTTTGTTTCAATGCATTTATGTGATTTTGATTTACTACAAAGTTTAAGAACTAAAGAAATTTTTTGAATCTTGTGATCTTAAATTCAAGATATCTAGAATGTATAAAAGTGTCATTTAATCTTAAACATGTCATGTGGCAGGTTAGTATTTTCTTCATTCCAAAATAGTTGTCACGTTTCACTGTTCGAGAGCCAATTAATTAACTTTCAAAACTAATATGATTAGATTACTTTGCTATTTTAAAATCAAAACTTAAATATGAATTGCAATTATAAATAAAAAAAATACATTTGAAAACATTGGTCAAAGATCATAGTGTTTTTTATCAGTACCCCTTTCACCTTTTTGGTGAACTCATAACTTTCGAGTTGAAAGTGAAAATGCTTTTATCATTGGATCAATTTCCTTTTGTCACAAAGTTTATAGTGTTTGACTATCAAAAAGAAAAGAAATTGTGACAAGTAATTAAAAGGAACGAATGGAGTAAAAAAAAAAAGAAAGGGATAGAAATGGGTTTTTAAGTAGATTAAAAAGAAAAATAAAAGCTATGAATATTGGAACCTAAAATATCACGAGCCATATCTCTGAAACGAAGCTGGCGCTTGCCAAGCATAGCATGGTGCTCCAATACTAAAGACAAAAGATTATAGGAATAAAAGGTGACCAGCGCTGCCATGCTCAGGCATATCATTCCCCCTATCCATCCCAACAACGTGAAAGCAAACGGCAAACTCAGCAGCGCCGGCGCCACTATCGCCGTTGTCAAATGGTATCCACAGTGCAACCATGACCCTATACCAATTATACCATTCAGATTCATATATGATACACTAAAAAGAAATGAAACAATTATTGATCACCTCGGGATTTCAGGACGAAAAGGCTGCCGGCGTCAAGCTCTTTGGGACCATTTTCAGCATATTCTGGGATAGGAAGTACAACAGCCATATTTGTGAGAGTCAATATTCGTGGGTATCAGCTTAATGGGTACTGTTTAACGACCTTAAAAGTGGGAAGTCAATTGTCTAGTGATAGATGACTTAATGGAAGTAGCTTTCAAGCATCCATTATTAATGAAAAAATATTCAACATCATGTAAGGAAAAAAATTGAGTCAAGCTACACAATTTGGACTAACTGCAAGTGTGACTGATTAGTGTAGATATAGAAACAAAAATATGTGATGTGTGTTTAATTGAAAATGTTGAAAAATAGCTAGGCTAGTACTATATGATTTTGAAGAGTCAACGTAACTATGGAGGAAAACATATTTGAGATAACATATGAATTATCTATCCCTTACCCACCTTGACCATCCCAACCCCCACCACCCCCAAATTAACCCCACCCCATTCTCCATCTCTATCTGTATTCATAACGTTTTGCAAGATAACATATAAATGCTCTTAAAATAATACTTTCTTGCTTACTTATTAAACACTAAAAAATACTCACTCATTTTCCAAGAAAACATTTTCTAAGAAATTATTTTCCGTGAAAAACATTTTTCCACCTACCTACCACACCCTTAGAAGAATTGACTCGTTCTTCTTTTTCTCATCTTTTGTTTCGCAAAAACAAAAACAGAAGAAAAGAAGGAAAGATTGCAGGCCATTGCTTCATATAAGTATTATTTTAATTTGGCATAAGTTATATCTGGCCTTTAAAATTATCCGCATAATTCACTTAGACACCTTAATTAGGAATTGTGCCTATTGAACAATTATATCCTCTCGAATTTGAACCACTTAGACACTTTATGCTAATGTGGCACAAAAAGTGTAATGCACTCCTTGTTGAATGCGTGAAATTAATATATTTACATTTTCCTTTTCTTTTTTAATTTTTAAAATTTTTTTTTTAAAAGCTTATCTCTTTCTCTCTATCTGCCACCATTTCTTCATAATAATACACCACCATTTATTTTTTCTACTTTCCTTCTTCCTTTTTTTGTTTTCATCATCAGAGTTCTTTGTCGGAAAATGGAGATCATCATCTATGTCTTTTTTTGCATGAAAAAAATGGAGATCACCATCCACATCTTCTTTACTAGAGAAAATGATGACCATTAGTTAAATATTTTCTCACTCTTCATCTCCCCCGACCCACGCCCCTTCTTCCCCACCAATCGAATAGAAATGAAACTTTGTTTTCTGAAATCACAATAAACAAAGAAGAACAGATTTTTCAACAAAACACTATCAATTCAAATAAAAATGAAAAAGAAGCAAAAACAGAGATAAAAATTATAAATTCATACTTCGTATATATATTAAAACGAGTTAATATCTTTGATGGTTATTCAACTATCAACTTTTTTCATAGAAAATAATTTAATTTTGATTTTTAACTCAAAAGTCACTCAACTATGAGATATTTGCATAGAAAGTATGCAAGGTTAAATAGGGATTAGATTGTGATTAAAATATTATTAGAAGGATGCAGGGTTGTACATGGAGAGTTTATTAAGAGAGAATCCATGGAAAAGCGCCGGATAATGCGAGTTTAGATTCAGGCAATATCGAAAGGCTTTTCTCGAAATAGGTTTTTTTTATCTTTTCGCCTTCATATGACGACTCGCAGTAACAACATCATTTAAAGCTAACAATGCTTATGAACAATAACCAAAAAATAAAATAAAATCGGAGACAAAAGAGAATAATTTAGTGTGATCAGAAATTGAGATATCCCTAACTAAAAGAAGGAAGAAGAGGCTCAAATTGAGATTTTTTTTACAAAAAAAAAAGAAGAAAAGAAAAAATGCAAAGGAGAACAGAGAAAATAATTTTAGAAAATAAAGATAAATTAAGAGGGTCAATATTATATTTTTAGCGGGTTGGGTCAAGTGGAGCGGATATTAAATGATTTAAATGGATATATGTTTATTTCTTAAAATTTTAGTTAGAAATAAAAATTCCACATCAACAAATTTTAATGAGATAAATAAGTAAATAGTTGAGTGACTTTATATGCAAAGATCTCATAGTTGAGTGACTTTTGAGTTAAAGATCAAAGTTAAGTTTCTTTCTATGAAAAGAGTTGATAGTTGAGTGACCATAAAAAATATTAACTCATATTAAGGGCCCGTTTGACCATGCGATATGGTATTATGATATGGAATCATGATATGGTATCATGATATGGAATCATGAGATGAAATTAAAGGTTTGTTTGGACATGCGATTTGGAATTTTTGTGTTGTATATTTTCTCATAAACATAAAAATCCCATAAGTTGTAAAACTATTAAAATAGCCCCAATTGTTTATTCAATCTTATCAAATAAACAAAAAAATATAACATCGCATAATAAATTATTACAAAGTTATTTATTCTCCACTTAAGTAATTGTTTCATCTAACTTTAATTTAATAAAAAAAATTGAACATAAATTGTAGTGTACTAGTCTTTAATAAAATGCTCCCACATAGTACGGACAATTTCCTCACGTTGAACTTGTGTAGTCCTTTGTATGGAGATAAAAACCCTTTTGTGTTTCGGAAACCAGCATCAACAACATAATATTTATCTACAAAAAAATATTTTATAAAGAATTACTAAAAGTATATATGACGTAAATGAGACGGCTTTGTGTAAATAAATAATATTTATTCTAAGAATGTAATTTAAAGTTACCATGTGGCGGAAATGGAAATTGTAACGTTGGTTCAACAAGTGCATTCTCAAGTACTTTACTATCATGTGCAGTACCTTCCCAACCAGTAGCAACAAAGGTAAATCACATATCAAAATCACAAGCACATAAGACATTTTGTGATGTTCTTCCTTTGCGATTACGATATGCTTGTTGCACCGCTTTAGGAACCTTCCCTTCTATATATGTTCCATCAATCGCACCAACACAATCCTACCAAATAAAAAATACATCAATATTAGTTTAGTGAACATAAAATAAATTGGAAGCATTATAGAATGCTCTTCATAAAAATAATGTTTGTAAGAGTAATAAAAATAGTGCTTCCAAGACAATGCAAAGTCATAAAATAAATATTATCTCTTTAAACAAAGTTGATAGGAAATATGTAACTAAATACTAATTACTTACACATAAAATATAAATGTCACTTATTAAGGCAATAAAATAAATTTATTAATGTGATTGAAATTTTACCTTAAACCAAGGCCAAAATCGAGTATTATGTCGAATTTTGGAATGTACACCAGTCATATTTTTTGGTTGTATAAATGTTGGTGCCATCTTGCTAATTGCCTCGGCAACTATTTTAACATGCCGGTTAATTGTTTCAAGTGAATGTTGAAAAGTTTCACAATCGTGAGGTGTGAGTTAAAATGACTATATGTTGGTGAAAATAATAAATTTTATGTCGGTGAGAATAATAAATTTTAAAAAGTAATGATGTGATTATAAATTTTATTTACATATGAAACAAATGGTTAGTAGATATAAATGTGCGGTTGTTTTAACAAAATATAAACTCATGGATCAATTATTGTATTAAAATATCTCAAATCATGATATGGAATCACATGGTTTTTGGAGAATATGGTATCACCTCTCATGATATGGAATCATGAGATGGAATCAGCGTAAAATCGCATGTCCAAACGCTGATTCCATCTCACTCACGATACCATATCGTGATATGGTATCGCATGGCCAAACGCCTACTAAAACTCCAATTTTCTTATTTTGAGAGTTAACAATGGTGGACAAGTGTTGGTGAAAGAGAAGAAAGGGAGAGGTGAGGTGAGGTGAGCTGCAGTACGGGGGGGCGTAGGGTGTATAATTTCCTTTTCTTTTTTTTAGTTGCTCTTTTTTTTTAGATTCAGATATAAATTTGTTTATATTTAAAATTTATTCTTATAATTATTTTAAATTGAAATGTTACGTGTTATTATTTGATTTGTCATTTTGCTACATCATATGTATATGTATTACATGCACTTTCTGTTTTGATTAAGTGTCAGAAAAATGTTTGATAGATATTTATTTTTTAAAATTGAAGTGTCTAATAGGAAAAAAGGACCATTAAAGTGTTTAAATAAAATATCTGAACAACTTTAAGAGGTCGTCAATGACTAAAGCCCTTTTAATTTATGTTAGCATATATAATTTAAATATATAATCTATATACTTGTGGCAATTTGATCAACTAATGCTATGTGCTTCCAATAAATCAAAGTAATACTTAAGAGTAATTGTTATTGGGTCTAGTCAACTGATATATTGTCACGCCCCGAGCCTACGGCACTCGAAGACCATTGCTGGCCCCAAGCGAACCCTTGGCCTGGTTTTCTTAACTCAGCGGAATAACTCAATGCAATGCAAGGTTTTAAAACCACCTGACTGAAATAAAATCTGGCCAAAAAGGCAACTCGAGTCTCAAAATATAATATTTACATATATACATAGATGAGAGACTCCAAACCAACTGACTGATTGTCTATGAAGCCTCTATAATACTGAGATGGATGTTGGGACAGACCCCAAAACATCCTAACAAAACAAAACTAAGAGAACAAAATGATCGAGTCCTCCGGAATGCAAAGAGGCTCACCACTGACTCGGAAGTACTCAACTGGATCAACGGCGAACCGGATGCTGGCCCTGGGTACCCGTGTCTGCATCATAATAAGATGCAGGCCAACTGACATCAGTACATTGAATGTACGAGTATGCGAGCTGGAAAGCTAAACCACAACTTAAGCTTGAAAAGAGTACAAAGGAACTCTTACCTTGGCTCTGTTCAACTCATGAATAACTGAACTCAATATATATAGCAATACGACACATGCAATATATAAAGCTTGTAAAATAGTGTAAATAACTTAGCTTGTTAAAGGTAAAACAATAACAACTCAACTTTACTTATATAAAAGTGGGAGACTCTTTCAACCGACAATCACCACTATGAGCCCTAGTGGTGATATAACGTTTTATCTCACGTTGCCCAAGGACCATCCTATACCTTGCCGTGATATAGGAAGCTAACTTTACTAAGTGGATCCACTAGCTTAATCTTACGGGTTCATCTAAAAAGTATGACCCGTTAACTCCCATGTTGGCGCATGGTTCTTATGGAGAGTTGAGTTTATATGAACTCGTGTCCCCAATTCGGTGCTCAAGACTACTCCCAAAAATACTTAGCTCATAAGTGTTTTAAACACATCTTTCTTTATTTGAGATAATTACTCAAAACTTTGCCCGAAGGCTCACTTGGAAACAATGTTCCTTTTTCTTGAAAACTAGCCCAAAGGCTCTTTTGGAATCATAGTTCCTTTCTTACTCAAATGTAAAAACATTTGGAAACTTCTTTGGGAATACATAGTTCCCTAATAACTTTTGAGAAATGAACTCAACTTTAAACTCTTGACTTAACTTGAAACTTGACTTAACTTGAAACTTGAGCCTTAAAATGAAGTTAAAACATTCAACAAAGACTCTTGGAAAGCTTTAAAGACTTGCTTTGACTCCCTTCTTGAACTTCTAGACTCAACTCTTAACTTCCCTTGACTTGGAAACTTACTCTCCTTGAATTGGAATCATGGATTCAAGGTATTTGATCACGTGTTATGGACGAGTTCTTGACGTTTAAACGTACCTTGGGGTGTTGGAAACAACTAGGGAACATAGGTACAACACCTAGGAACATGTATGAGAAAGTGGGGAAGGAATGGGAAAGCTTGGCGCTCTTGGCGCTCTGAGAGGCGCGGAGCGCCAGACCTCAAACTTCAGAGAGGTCTGGTTGGGGCTCTGGTAGGGGCGGCGCCCCAGGGGCTGGACCTCAGAGTCCCTCTTGGGGCGCGCTGGCTGGCATGACGCCCCAGCCCTTTTCCCCGAAAACTTGACTTTTCTCTTCCTTTTCTCCAACTCTAAACCTTCCAATATTCAAAGCTTCAACCCCCCAAGCACTTAGGATCATCAAAACCCTTAGCATACACTAGTTTCAACTCAAAAACACTCCCGGAAACATACACCAAACCAACAAGAACTACAACACAACACAACTACAACTTCAATAATTCCAACCAACAACTTCAATTCAATCAAACATAAACAATCTTTTCTCGAAATTAAATGAGCTTGGCGTGTGGGGGAAAGAACAAACCCAACACTATGAACTCACATACCTAAAAGGGATCACCCCCGACGATATCCACGACGATCTTTTGACGAAATCTTGCTTCTTCTTCTCCTTTCTCTCAAGAACCCTAAACCTTACTCTTTTTAAAAAAGGGAAAAACTGATCACAATTAAGTCTTACACCTTAATATATATATCCAAAGACAAGGCTAGGGAAAAGACCAAAATACCCTTACAAATTTCCGGACAGATTTCCTGCCAACTGCCCAACTTTCAAAGGGCATAACTCGCTCATACAAACTCGGAAACGAGCAAACTCTATGGCGTTGGAAAGATCATTCCACGGACTTTGCAAACATGACTGGAACCACACCTAGATCATCCTGATCTAGGAGCTATAACTGTTCAAAATTGGCCAAAAATTCATTATTTTCCATACTTAGCCAAATTTCCAGATTTTGAAATTTCACATTTTTTTTTCCAAAAATGACTATTTCCAATTTCAAGCTTTTTCAAAGTTATTTCAAATTGTCGGATGTTACATATATTATAGTAGTATTATGTGGGACGTTTTCATTGAAGTAGGAAAATTAATTCCACTGAAGATAAATTTGCCCATATTGGATAGTATTGACTGAGCATTTGATCTTTCAATTCCATACTTCTACCTTGGGTGTACATTATCGGGTTAGTTTGAGTTTTTCAAATATCAAATCAAATTATTTGTATCAAATTTTAAAATTTATAAATCAAATTAAACTAATAAAACTCATATTTTTTCAAGGTTTTCAACCTCGGATTTTTTTCGGGTTGGTTCGAATTTTTCAAATATCAAATCAAATCATTATTTGTGTCAAATTTTTAAATTAAACCAAACTAATAAAGCTTGGGCTTTTTTGGATTTTTGAATTTTTCCGGTAAAGTATTCATACAAGCATATAATTAACTTGTGCTCCAAATATTTCTTTAGTCTAACCAAAATACAACTATCTAAGGTGTTTCTTAAGAAAATAACACATAATGTGAGATGTGATGACACTTAAATATTCAATAAAAAATAATAATGAAATCGTATAAAATAAATATTACAAATTAATAAGTCATAATAAAAATGACCACTCAAATAAGTATTAGTTACATTATTCAACATTAAAGGAAAACTACAATTAGGTTATGCATTATAAATGTTTAAATCAATGTAAAACTAAAGAATAAATATTCAACATTATTGTCTTTCTTAATGTTGAATTAATTTTTTATGTTAGAATTACTATTGATTTAATTTTGAATTGAGTTTTATTAGAGTTACTGAAATTTTCGGACAATAACCTTTATTGGACCATTCAAAATTCTAAGTCTCAAAAAACTTGAAAAAAAAAAGTTAAAAGATAAGACTTATGAAAAAGTATAAGTAATATTTAGAAATTACATCAAAGTAATACTTTTATGTATAAAATAAAGAGATAAGGGTTTGAAAAATACTCCAACTTTGGTCGGATTTGCTGTTGCGATAGTAAACTTTCATAAGGACCTATTACCTCCCTAGACTATTTAATACAATATTTTTTACCCCATGAACTATTTAATAGTGTATTTTAAAGGTATATATGTGCCCACGTGGACACATTACTATTTATAATTTTGCATTATTTTTTATGTCCACATGAGCAAATATATATGTTTAAAATACGGTATTAAATAGTCTAGGGAGGTAATAGATCTTCATAAAAGTTTAGTATCGCAACAGCAAATCCGACCAAAGTTGGATATTTTTCAGACCCTTATCCCTAAAATAAACTTAAAAATTATATATATATATATAAAATGTCGGGTTTGTTTGGTCTTAGGTTGACTTTTTTTTAAGTTAAAACCAAATCAACCCAAGTATGGTCGTTTTTTTTTTTCCAATACCAAACCATCAGTTGTTTTTTTTTCCTTTCAATTTGACTCGGTTTGTGATTTGGTTCGATTTTCGGTTTGATTTTGTACACCCCTACTTCTACTATGCCTTTATCACTATTTTGCTGTCATTAATACTATCGATTTCATATCTATTTGTATCGTTGGTTGAGTCACTACTAGATGGATGATACAATCAAATTACAGCTCGCAATGAAGTATAAAACGATCTTCATTTAAATATAGAACTCAACAAGGTTGAGATCGAATATTACTTGTAGGTGTAACTGGAATGAATGATCTTTATTTTTAAAATTCTTGAAGAAAGTAAATACTCAAAATATGTGATTTGTTGTATGCTTAGAACTAAAAACTCAGCTAGTATCAATAGGAATATGAAACTAAGGTTGTGGACTCCTGTTCTGGGTTGTAACATTAATGTAGTTGCTTTCGTGAAACTTTAATTAAATAATCTTTAAGGTAAAACAACTAACTTTTTTTAGGTACATCGTGAGTCCTTTCGGTCCATCTTGAAAATATCGCCTTAAGTCCTTGTGGCACTGAGATGTAGCATCAATGTAACTGTTAACTTAGATTTCAGGTAGATTATCACTGTCAAGTCTCAAATTCTTAGATAGAAACAAACGTTTCAAATTCATGTGCTTAGTTCTTTTTTCTTATCTTAACTTCTTTTCCAAGCAAGTAAAGAATACACTTGAATGTATTAACCTATTCTGATGTTTGACTCTCCAATTAATTTCAAAGCTGTCGAAAAACATTTGACCTTATTTAATAGGCTAGTTGCTCCATCAGTCAAGTGTAAATTCATAGTATTATCCTCGAAAGTCTAATAAAAATCCATAGTGATTTCTAATAGCTTCTCTAACGAGATCTGCATTTTTATTACATAGTGTCCTTGAATAATGAACTCTTTCTTAGTTATGAGATCAAATGGCGAAATTTTCAATCAATTCCTTTGTCTTCTTCATTAAGTCTTTTGTGCTATATGATTCTGTGGGATGTTTCTTCTTGTCTTTGTTTTGCTATCAGACCAACTGCATGAATTTTTGGGTTGCAGGCACTCTGCTATTCTACAATGCAAGTACACATGTTTAATGTACTATGTGCTTTGTTTGTGATTGGCTCAAAATAGACACAGTGATAAAACTTTATGAATGCTAATAGTTAAAAGAATAGATCTCTATATAGAAGAACATTTATCATTAGTTCATGTTGGTTGTGAGTGGTGGTTGATGGTGTTTAGGGCCTAAAGGATGTTTTGTTTCTGTACTAACATTGTCATTCATCTTGATTAGAATCTGTATTTATCTGGTTGTATACCAGTCTTTTTGGTTTAATGGATTAAAACTGGGCCTTTTAAATACGATCATTTAATTTTATCTGAAGCAACTCAAAGAAATAAAGCTAGGGAAAGTTGCTTTCAATAGTAAGAAATGAATCCTGTGATCCTTTTCTACTTTTGCTTCCCTTGCTGATACATAGCCGATTGGAAATATGATATGAGAATAAATATCACAATACTTAATGATACCAGGAACAAGTAGCTTTCTAAACTGAATACTAGTGCATGCGGCATCTACATAACTACCATTCACAAAATACAGATAATTGATTTAATTATCCATAACTGGAAGCTCTGAATTTAACCAATGCTCTACTTGACTCGTATTTGTTCCAGCGTAAATGAACACTATTATTTTAAATATACCAAATCTAATTCATTGTGGAAAGCTACTTAATGTGCCATTTTCCCCATGTTATTTCTACAGTGTCACAATGGGCACACCATCTGCTCAACATGTAAAGAAAGCGTGCACAATCGATGTCCGACGTGTAGACAGGAGCTTGGTGATATTAGATGCTTAGCACTGGAAAAGGTTGCTGAATCTCTTGAGCTCCCTTGCAAATATGGCTCTCTTGGCTGTCCTGAGATATTTCCTTATTACAGTAAGCTGAAACATGAGGCAATGTGTAATTTTAGACCTTACAACTGCCCGTATGCTGGTTCAGAGTGCTCAATTGTTGGTGATATTCCTTACTTGGTTGCTCATTTGCGAGATGATCACAAGGTAGACATGCATTCAGGTTGCACTTTTAACCATCGGTATGTCAAATCAAATCCCCGAGAAGTGGAAAATGCGATGTGGATGTTAACGGTAAGTTGGATACAGTTGTTATGTTTTAAATAAAAAAAAGCTTTGCGTTGCGTATGATTTTAACATGTCCTTCGTAAACAGTGCATCTGATACTTGATTAAGGCTCAAAATTTGGAAGATTTTGGATACTGATAATAGGCATCTACCATTTTGCTGCTCTCTTTGATTTGACAGAAGTTGTTTCCATGATAAAATCATTTTTTGATGTTTGGTTGTTTCAAATTGACAAAAATGCTCAATTATATTCTTTTCCACTACATGGAGGAAGAACAATTTGAGGACATAGGTTAGTTCTTCAACGAAACACTCTTTCTTTCCAATTCTATGACTCTAACCAACATATAAAACACTATTTTCCATATTTGCTACTCACAATCATCATCAAACAGTATTAGTAGATGGAGGTCGAGGATTAGGGTAGAAGCTAGAAGGTTAGAAGCTAGCCAGGCGTTGTCTAGTTTCCTAACCCTTATTCCTCTCATAATATTTTATTCTTTGATTTTATTATTATCTGTTGCCTCCTTTGCTTCAGTTATCGTATTACTTGTTGATACTGTTCTTTTCTCCATTATTTTGGGCACAATGACATTCAGTACTGTATTTCCTTCAATACAGACAATACTGTATTTCTGTTTCAAACCTGTTTTGATATGTTTTACTTGAGGCGAATGTCTATCAGAAACAACCTCTCTACCTCACAAGATAGTGGTAAGGTCCGCGTACACACCATCCTCCCCAGATCCCATTTGTGGGATTAGAGTTGGTATGTTGTTGTTGTTGTTGTAATCATTATCAAACACCACCCATGTACTTTCTCCCATATTATTAGATCTCATTGATTATATATCCAGCCCAACAACACTTTACTTATACAATAACTATGCCTTAGTCCCAAACAAGTTGGGTTGGCGATGAGTCCTCATTTTTCCATTTAAGTTCATATCATATTATCATCATACTAAATAAATTAAAAGTGACAAATAAGTAAAACATATAGGTAAATAATATAATAATAACAATATTAGAAGTTCTCTAGCAAGTCTAAAACCTATCCTCAACTAGTAGCTATCAACGTATCACCTATATATTTTTAACGCTGTCAATAGTTGAAGGACTAAAATAATAATTCACGTCAAGTTTATGGATATTCTCAATACTTATCTCAAAACTTAAAATGAAACGGAAAAAATTAGTAGCTTCTATACAAACAAAAACAAAAAAGTTCGGAAGTAAAGAATGGGCCATTTGGCCCGTGCTAAGTACGGGGCTTCTCCACTCGTATAATAAAGAACAAATAAAAAGAAAAATAATAATTTATGTCATATATATATTTATTTATTATTTTAAAATAAAGTTTACACTTGTTTTAAATTCACGTCCAATCAAAATAAATCACACAAATTAAAATAAATAAAACACATAATAAGTTAACTGAGATTCGTACTATTATTCTTCTATATAACAAACCAAAAAAGTCACAAGATCAAAGTATAGTACACACATATTACTTTCTCTTAGAAAAAAAAATGGAGTCACTCATGGCTGAAGGATTAAGAAGCAGATCATCAGGTCTAAAACCAATAGAAACAAAGAGGAAAGGGGGAATCGAAGAGTACGATATGGTGACCGTGGAAGACGAGCCATTGAGTCCAATGGCTCGTCTTTTCCACGATAGGAGGTTCGATGTCCATGCCGTTGCATTTATGGCTTGCAAAACTCGAATCTCACCACAGCCTGTGAAGGAAAAATTGGTGCATACTTTGCTTAAGCATCCTCGTTTCACTAGCTTGATGGTATGCTTTTTTTTTTTTGCATGTTCCGTTTATGTAGGATGTAATTGGTTCTTGGACGTGCATGACAGAGTCAGAATTTTTGTCAAAACATAAAAAAGTACTTTGAGAGCATGTCACCGAAGAAGGATCTAAGAGTTTAATATTATATACACTTGTGAACGTACTAGGTGAAAAATTATAAATAACTAAAATTTTAGTGACTTTCAGGTAGATTATCGTGTTAAAATTATTGGTTCAATTGAATCCATTGCTTGACATCTTTTCCTACTTATAAGTTACCCTGAGACGGAGCTAGGCGGGGTTCGTGGGTTCAGATGAACCTAGTAGATTTTTCGTATACTCTGTATTTGTGAACCCCTAACAAATTGATTGACGGTTCTAAAGGAAATTTTGAACCCCAAACTCTTTATCCTGGCTCCGCCTCAATATATGCGCTAAGTTTTTTTTTCCTTTCAATTATCAAATGGATTTTTCCTTCGTAAAAACAAAGAAGAAGAAATGGCTCTAATTTAGCTTATCCTGCCTTACCCTTCCACCGGTGGAATCAGAAATTTAACGAAGTATGTGCAAAATTTTCTTTCAGTTGTGTTAAAATTGAGTAAAATTAAATAGATATTCATAATAATATAATTTTAAAATGCCTATTTTACCCTTAATGAAATGAATTATGACACATTTCAAAAGTCTTTCTCTTTTTTCTTAAACTCTATGCCGAATCAAACTAAGTCGTATAAATTGAGATAAAGGAAGTAACGTTTGAACTCTGTACACCACATAATTTTCCAAAAGAAAAATGTATACATGACCACTCTTAGCCTAAGGTAACTCCGCCCATGATCCCACTATATTTTTAGAGATTAAGTTTTACTATCATCGGCCAATTATTAATTCCATTGCTGATCCTCCCATATTTGTTTTTTTTAAAAGCTAATATAACACTATTTATTTTTAGAATTAATAATTACAAATCTCGATATATGAGAACCTTACTAACACCAAATCTTACATCAATATGCTCTTTAACTTGATTTTAGCTGACATTTATGTCCTCTAATTTTGGGTGTGCATAAATAGACACTTAAATTTGTATAAAATTGAACAAGTAGACACATGCGTCCTACGTGACATAATACATGTAGGACGCCATGTAGGAGACAAAATTGCCATGTAGGACGAATGTGTCTATTTGTTCAACTTTATACAAGTTTAAATGCCTACTTGTGCACACCAAAAATTAAAGATCATAATTGTCTGTTGAATACAAATTAAGAGTCATATTTATATATTATGCCTATGGAAAAATAAATAAGTTGAAAGAGTAAATAATTATTAAATATTTATTACTAATAAACTTAATTTTAGCAAACAATGTAAATCGTATTAATGATAATTGGTACTCCAAAAATGTGAGCTTTTAGACCCATAAAAGAGTCCCATACGGTAGTTGGTAGATGAAGAGAAAGATGCATGATACCGTGTGATGTGCCTAGTAATAAGCATCTCTTAAGGGTGCACGCCATGTATGTTTCTCCATAACATATGGAATTTTGTGACCTCAATATTCAATATTCCAACTACTTGTTCCGTCCATCTTTAATTTGACATATTCTTTTAATAAATAATAAAAAAAAGTAATTTTATTAGATCACTCTTATTAATTATATAAGTTAGAGAAAATACATAAAGTCACCACTGAAATTGTCTCGAATTTTCAAAATTACACATTAACTTAATGAGTGTCCTATTACCCCACATATGTATTGAATATCTTTTTAAAAGGACCATTTTGAGCCATATTCTCACCCGATGGATATTCAATACTTTTGTGGGTTAATATGACACTCGCAAAGTTAAGGTGTTTTTTTGAAAATCTGGGACAACTTCAGTGGTGACTTTATGTCTTTTCTCTATAAGTTATTTAAAGGCATAATACATAAACATGACTCTTAACTTGGCTTCAACGGATAATTATGTCCTCCTACTTTGAGTGTGCACAAGTAGACACTTAAACTTACATAAAATTGAATAAGTAGACACATGTGTCCTACATGGCATAATACACGTAGGACGCCACGTAGGATACAAAATTTTCATGTAAGGTGCCATGTAGGATGAATGTGTCTATTTGTTCAATTTTATACAAGTTTAAGTGTCTACTTGTGCACACCAAAGTTAAAGGTCATAGTTGCCAATTGATGCCAAGTTAAATGTCATGTTTATGTATTATGCCTTATTTAAAGGGAAAATTGTATGAAATAACAAATTATTAATTCAAATTAAATGCTATTGCCATAGTTTATTTTAATTGTAATTCGTAGCAAACATCCCCTTTTTTTTCCATCTAATTCGATATGCAATTAGCCATTTTTGGTATACAATTAGTCATTTTATACATTTTGGTATAAAATGTATAAAATGCGTTTGTGTTTGTATAAAGCGAGAGAAAAGTGTATATACAAATACAAATACATATATTTTCATCCTATACACTTATAATTATACAAATACAGATCTTATTATACAAATTACAATGTATAAATGAATTTATACAAAACTGATCAATTTGTATAAAATTAGATGTTTGTAGCGAATTATAAAAATCAAAAGCTCCATAGCAAACATAAAATTTGTTATGGAGCGCAATTATGCAAACTATAGCTATAACATACAAATATGATTTTTATGTTTGCTATATGTGAAAGTTACTCTTATTTAAATGTTGACAAATAAATATAGTATTCATAGTAAGAGCAAAATAGACATAAAATAGTAAATTACTCTTAGTTTTCTAAACTGGACAAGTAAAGTTGGATAACTAGTTTTACAGACTGGACAAGTAAAGATGGACACATACTTTCATAACAATATTAATTGAGTATTTATTTTTATCAAATTATCTTTATTTATGGAGAGCCATGATACATGACTGGTAAAGTTGCTTTAACATGATTGGAAGAGCACATGTTCGAGACGTAAAACAATCTCTTATAAAAATACATGATAAAATTATATACAATAGATCCTTATGATCTGATCCTTTCTCAAAATCCACGTATAACAAAAGTTTAGTGTATCAGATTGCCCTTTATTGTTTCTGTTAATAAAATTTTGAAAAATTGAATTTGATTATTAGCACTCCAATTCATTTGGAAAATAAATATTTGATAATAATAATAATAATAAAAAAAAAAAAAAAAATTAAAATTTTGTTAAAATAGACTAGTAAAAATAGATTAAAAAAGATATTCTATTTTTAGTTATATCGAAGAAACAAAAGGAAATAAAGGAAGTATACATTACACTAGTCTTGAAAAAATATTCTTACATTATTAAGTCTAGACTCTAGTTATAGTCAAAATTATGTGTAATTATATTTTATTATATATAATCAAATAATAATCTATTTTCTTTAAAAGAAAAAAGCGAGAGTATGTTTAGTTATGAAAAGGAAACTAGATCTCTCTAGATACAAAAAGATTAAAATTGAGCAAAAGATTTCAATTTGAATATAAATTCACGAAGAAGTGATATCTCTTTAATTATGTGACAAAATATATGTACTAACAAATTTAATGTACACACAGGTTGTGGATGAAGAAAATTTAACAGACATGAAATGGGTCCAAACAAAGATTGATTTGGACCAACATATTATAATTGTTGAAGTAGATGAAACTCAGCTGGAATCACCCGACAAGTTTGTGGAGGATTATATTTACAATCTTAGCAAAACAAGCCTCGATAGATCAAAGCCACTTTGGGACCTTCACATTATCAATGTCAAAACTCGTCAAGCAGAGTCCGTGGTTGTGTTTAGGGTTCACCATTCTCTTGGCGATGGCACCTCCCTTATTTCTCTTCTACTCGCGTGCACTCGCCAAACTGCTGATGATCTCAAACTTCCTACCATTCCAACCAAGAAACGGAGGCCTACTCCTTCAGGTAAATGGGCGAATTGAGTCAAAATGAATCAAAGCTTTAAATGGATCGTAACATAACTTGCTCAATAATTTACTTGAATCAGAATAAGTTGGATCAAAATGACAAGTCATAACTTAAGTCGCGTAATTTACTTTTATCAATATAATTTGGATTAAATGATAAGTCATAACTTAAGTCGCTGCCCATCATGGCCCAACAAAAGGTGTCAGATGGTTATCAAGTTCGGTCCAAAATTAGATATTTTGTTTTTGGATATAGGTGGCAATGTGATTCGCTGAATTATACCATTATGACACATTTTTGACCCAATTATTTGAGGGGTCATTTTGGGTACAACCCGTCGGGTTAAGTGAACTCTACTAATTATCGGACAAAACTTACATAAATTTCACTAGTTTAGGAGCGGATTACTTAGATATACTCTAGTTTGTAATATTACGAATCTTATTAGGTGTAATTTATTCTAGATATATTGTATGCAAGTGGATTCACATGTATCTAGGAAACACAACAAATCTTGCTCACCTCCCTTTGCCTCCCTCTCATCTTGTTCGTCACTCTCCTATCCCAGATACATGCAAATCACTCTAAATACATACATATACATGTATCCAGTGTGATTCACGTGTATTTGGGATACATGTAGTGGCAGAGCAAGGATTTTCAATAAGGGGTTCAAAATCTAAACAAATAGACACACGAAGTAGCCGAAGGGGTTCGACATCTACTATATATACCTAAAAAATTATTTTTTCTGTTTAAATCTTTGAAAATTATAAGTTTTCTTAATTTCTTTAAAAATTAAGTAGCGACTATTTTCTAAGTATTTTTCTCAAATTGTTTTATACTTAGAATATTCGAAAAGTGATTTTTCTAAAGGTTAGGAAAATTACGCACAACAGTCAAATTGAACAAGCTGCCGCAAAATGAGTTAATTTTACCATATCTAATTTTTACTTTTGTAGGTTATTCAGCAAAGGAAGGGTTGTGGCGTCTGTTGGGAAAATTTTGGCTTTTCATGGTAATGCTTGTGAATACTGCAGTGGATGTTTTCATGTTCATCATCACAATCATGTTCCTCAAGGATACCAAAACACCAATCAGCGCCCCGCCTAATTTCGAGTCTAATAAAGCTAGACGAATCGTTCATCGGATAATCAGTCTGGATGATTTGAAGTTTGTGAAAAATGCTATGAATGTTGTAAGTTATAATCAACCTCTCTTGTTCATAGTGTTGTGAAAGTTTACAAGTGAAAATAATTAGCTAATCTTTTTTCTCCACAGACTATAAATGATGTTGCCCTAGGATTAACACAAGCTGGTTTATCTCAATATCTTAATAGGAGATATGGTAAGTTATTTTTAGTCAAAGAGACGGATTCACAATTTAAATTTGATAGATTCGACCTTGATTCTCTCCGTTGAACTTGATACATGTTCACAATTATGAGTTTTGATTTTAATACTTGTTCAAATGTTAATAAATTTTCACATTTATACCTCTAAATTATTTTATTGTTCCAAATATTCACAGCTATTGGTGGAAAAGACAAGGGAGCAACAGAGAGAAGCAATAATCTTCCCAATGGCATTCGACTTCGGTCTTGTCTTTGTTTTAACCTAAGATCCTCTGCAGGAATTCAAGTAACTTTCATGCACTCTATTTTTGTTACGATCTCTCTGTCTCAATTTATGTGACATTCAAATTTCGCTATTAAATTATATGACATACATGAATGAAACATTTAGGATCTAGCCAATATGATGGAGAATGGAAGCAAAGGGAAGCGGGGTTGGGGAAATTGGTTTGGTTACGCGTTGTTACCATTCAAGATTGCACTGCGAGATAATCCTTTAGACTATGTGAAAGAAGCTAAAGCGACAGTTGATCGCAAGAAGCGATCCTTTGAAGCTTTGTCCACTTTGATCATGGCCGAATTACTTATCAAGTTTTTTGGGATCAAGGTATATATACATTTATATATTTGCATATTTCAAGTTACATTTAATTTCCTTGATGTATAAAACTTAAAACAATGTTGTTGCATTAGTAAAATGTAGAGCTATAATTAATAACAATTTTTGTCCTTTAGTTATTTGTTAATTTTGATACTTTGTATTATATATATATGACTCAACATATTTAACTTTTAACTAATTTAAATTGTTAAAAAATGTGTGTTTAAGGTAGCTACAGAGGTGACTTGCAAAGGATTCTCAAATTCAACAATATGTTTCACCAACTTGGTTGGACCACAAGAGGAAATTGGGTTCTGTGGCTACCCCATTACTTATTTTGCTCCAAGTGCTTATGGGCAGCCAAGTGTAAGTATTGCTACACTCTGTTGTTGAGTCATTTGCTCTTTAATTTAATTGGGGCTCCACGAAGTTGGTGGCCTAAAATCAAATTATAATAAGAGGTCTTAATAAAATTAGCTTTTATGTGCATCACACATGCATCTTAAGCAGTGACAGAGTAAATCAAGAATTTGATTTACAATATTTGTAATTGTAGGCATTGATGATCAATTTCCAAAGCTATATCAACAAGATGATTATCGTCGTATCTGTTGATGAAAATGCTATACCTGATCCACATCAATTGCTTGATGATTTTGAAGATTCTCTTAATCTCATAAAGAATGCTGTCATAGAAAAAGGGCTTGTTAAGAATCTGAAATGATCAAGAAATCCAACCAAATTATGAAGTTAAGGTTGTATTAGTAACTCTACTTTTTCGAATAATTCACCAGCACTTGTGTACTGCTGCAGTAATTCTCTTTCCTAATGCTTTCAACTTGATATTGAAGGACATGGTACTTTGTAAACTACATTTTAATTTATGGCATTCATATCAATGTATTACAATTTATGGAAACTGATGGCAGCATTTTGATTACTTTCGGTATCTGTCCACTCTCAGATATATTAATTTGTCAATGCCATTGCATCAAGAGTCGCTAAAGCCTTTGACAACATTTATATAGAGTGCTGGTTATAAATACCTATCTTTATTATTGCCGCTAAATATAATATAGTGACAATTATTTATTGTCGCTAAAACCTTTATCTGTTATAGAGAGATGAAAAAATAGGGGACAGAGGAAATATGTTATGGATGATAGGGCAGCAGGGACATACTAGTGACAGGGGGAATGAATGTATGCTTTATTGGTGACAAGCAGTGGCGGACCCAGGATTTTCATGAAGTGAGTTCAAGATATAAAAATATACCTACTATTATTTGTAATTTTTATGAGGCTAACAACATACATATTTGACTATACTAAACAATGTTAATACATTTGAAAAAAAATTACATTGACTTATGAATGAGACGGTAAATAACAAGATGGACGAAAAACTAGGCTTCAATATAAACTAAGAAAATAAAAAAATATTATGAATGATTTCTCTTCATTCAACATTTAACAAATAAAAGCAAAATATTAAACAAAATAATTATAACCTTAATTTCAGAATCAAATATATAGAAATATACCTAATATTATTTGTAATTTTTTGTTGATTTTAGAATGATAAGGGATTTTTTAGTTGAAGAAATAAAAAATAACCACAATAATCATATATGTATATATAAAGACTAGAATCAAGAGCGAAAAACATTCAACAAAGAAGAAGACAAAACGGTTTTTAGAATTGAGAATAATAGGGATTAGTGCCTTTTTAGTTGAGTTTTTTTTTAAAAAATAAATTAAAAACAAAAAGGACAAAAGTTGTTGACTATTGGACTTTTAATTGTAAAAGTAAAAAGTTGTTCTACTTTTTATAGTTTCTAAGTAACTAAAAGGACAAAAATTACACCTACATAGAGGACACAACTGTGTGTGAACGTTTTATATATCAAGAAAATGAATTAAAACTAAAATGTGGCAATGGGGATTCGATCCCGGGTTGGCTGGGAAAATTGAACCCCCTAAACCATTCGGCTAAGCTTCAGACTTGTGTTAGTGGGTTCAAAATTTAATATATACATATAAAATTTTAAAAGCTGATTAAATATACATATATATATAGTGTTATTTTTCAACAAAGTGGGTTCATATGAACCCACTTGAACCACTGTAGGTCCGCCCCTGGTGACAAGGGGAATAAATTAAGAGCATGCTGAAAAAGTGAAGTGTTTGTTTGTCATCATCAAAAAGGGAGAAAATATAACTTTGGTGTTTTGATGATCCTCACAAACTATGTTCCCTGATCCCATAAGTCATGTATATTTGGTGAAATGAAGAACAATTGTAAAGCTGCCAAGACTGGCACAGTTGGTGAGCACGGGAAAAGAGGATAGTGTCCTCGACCAATGGGAGGACACTAGATTGTTTTGTTCAGAGGATAATATATACATCCTCATTGACATGAAACAATTTAGTTAGGACAATTGAATACATTGAAGAAAAGCTTTCTTTTGTCTCTCGTGAACACAAGCTTTCAAGAACTAGAAAGGACTTGATAAAGCTATCAAGCGTGTCTTTTGTTGTTGATCAGAAGCTTGGGTCTTGTGCATCATAACTTGTAGGATCAGTTCCTAATCTATAAAGGAATATATCGTGTCTTTATGAGCATAGTTAGAGTTGACTGTGTATGGTGTGATTGAATTTGCATTAACTAGAGGTAGTTGATATAGTGGGCAATAGAGGTATTACTTTGACTCTCTCTGTAATAGGTTGTTACAGATTGTAGGATTAAGAGTTCAATCCTTACATGTTCATTGGAGTCTATATTGTAACATCTCGCAACTAGAAAGAACTAGAAGGAAGTTTAATGTCACGACCCAAAAATGGACGTGATGACACTCGTCTTAACCCACCAAGACAAGTCAGCCTAAAACTCAACCATTTCAATTAAATGCGGAAATTTTTATAATCAACTCAAATATACCCCCAAAAATCTGGTTGTCACGTGTACAAGCCTCTAAAGTATTACAATTGAATCAAAAGAAAAATACAAATCTCATATGACATTGTTTCTAGAGTAGAACAAGATCATAAACAGGAGTAAGAAGGATCGTTGAAAAGACAACCAACTACCTCACAAATCTCCCAGAGGCCTCGAAAAAGAAGAGAATAACAAGTACCACAAAAATCCAGGCTCGTAACCTACAAAAATTTGTAGAAGCAAGGGGTGAGTACCAAACCACACGGTACTCAGCAAGTAAACCTCTAAACACGAGTTAAGGGGATAGAATACAAGTACTCCTTACACCCCAACCGAACCTTCACAACTACAATCTGTATAAAACCAGCCCAACCTAACAGTTCACAATTTACAAAGCACATAGCTCAACACAACACTCTAACAATTTCATACCTTCAACAACAAGCTCAATATTCATTAGTCACAAGTTCCATAGAAAAGCACTCACAAGATCAGCAACACACAAGATCAAGTTCACCAATAATAAAGAAGTGCAATGTAATGAAATGCAATGTCAAGTATAGTGATGCATGTCTGACCTAATGATACACACCCGCTGTCTCTCAGTCCGGGACCCATGGGGGACATATCTGTCCATGCATCCATCGCGGCGCGCGATACGACCCTCGATAATAGTAACCATCGCGGCGCGCGATACGTTCCTCGAAATATAGTATCCGTCGCGGCGCGCGACACGTCCCTCGAAATGGTACATCCTCTTTATTTTCTTATTCTTTCTCAATGCACATAACACTTGTCAGAACCATGTCTCAGAATAATGCAAATGACACGTTCACACACATAATGAAGAGATGACCATTTTCATAACATTGCACAATTCACAACAAGACAATCAGGATACAACATCAACAATGATTCAACAAGCCTTTCAAACAACTCTCAACACATCACACAAACAATTGATCACATTGCCTTTTATTATCCCTTTTTCATCATTAGAATTAATGAATGTGGACAAGTCAACCCATCACCAAGCCTCATTACCCTAAACACATATTACAAGGAAATACATGAATTCCATACACTTAACAAGGGTTAGAAATTCACTTGCCTCAAATAGTCGAACAATCACTCTGGGACTTGAGTCTTCCCCTTTCATTGAACTTCCAAATCAAAGCAATCTATTCAAATAAATGACCACAATAAGATTTCAAAACTAACAATACCATATCATTACAGGTCTACGCCTAGACCCAAAAGCTCACATCAATTCTATAATCAAGCTATCCTAATCTTGATACCAACTAATATGTCAACTCTTTCAAGTTCTTTTCCAAATTTCAAGTCTAGGGTTTAGTCTCAATATCTCTAAATAACATAAATTTAATGATCTTCATATACTACAATACACCCACTACTATCTCAATATACCAAAACTTTAATCATAATATGATAATTATATAAAATCTGAAATTGAAACTCACTGAAGAAACAATACTTAAACGTGAAACTAATAGGCAGAACGTTGTTGGGCATTTATCCTATACTATAACATCCTCCAATCATTGGTTATAATTACTTTATGATTACTTACTATAACCTGTGAATAGTAACCCATATAATAATACTTAACATTAATTTGAAAAATCAATATTGCAGCAAACAAAAAGAAATCCAATTCACTACCAACATATAATATTATATAATACTACCTTTCCTTCCAGAACAATGGACAACTTAACATATTTAGCAATATATTGCGTACTCAAAGAGTCGAAATTTTGAACTTCTCACCTGAATTCGTTGTCGGCCGCCGCAGGTAGTATTCCAACCCTTCTTTTTATTTTTATTTTTTTACCTTCTGCGCGAACTGCTGTTGTTCACAACAGCCAGTAATATTTGCCCTTTTATTTCTATTTTAATTTTTTTTTAAAATTTATTTATTCACCTTTTGTATTATTATTAGTAACAAAATAATCTTGTATTAAATTTGAAAATCATATCACTCATTCTTATAAGTCATAAATTATTTATAAAAGCTACTATAAAGGGTTAATATAAAAATAATGATTAAAATTCATAAAACCACTAAGAGGGTCGTTACATTTAAAATCTGAAAATAGTCATTTTTGGGAAGAATTTAAAAATCTGGAAATTTGGTAAAGGTGTTAAAGTGAGTTTTTGATCAACTTCAAACGATCATAACTCCTAGCTCAGAATGATTTAGGTGTACTTCCAGATATGGTTGGAAAGCTCGTGGAATAATCTTTCCAACGCCTCTGTGTTTGTGCAATTCCGAGTTCGTATGAGTGAGTTCTGCCCTTTGGAAGTTGGGCTGTTCGAATAAGGAAATGCCCAATCAGGATTTGAAGGGTAATTTGGTCTTTTCCTTACCCAATTAATTAAATCCGTTATTAATAAAATAGTTGGGGTCAAAACTGAGTTAGTTCAGTTTGCACTTTTGAGAAATAGAGTAAGGGCTTTTGGAGAAAGAACGCAAGAGAAAAGAGAAGAGGAAAAGCAAGATTCGCCAAGAACGATCGATTTCGATTGCAGATTCGCCAAGGAATTGACCACACAAGGTATGTGAGATCACATAGCATTGGGTTAGTTCACCCACGCGCCAAGTATGTTTAATTGAGCGTATTTTCGTCCTAAAAAGATTGAGAATTTGATGTTCTTGATAGTTGTTCTTGAATTAATTTAGTTCTTGAACATGAGTTGGGATTAAGAAGTTTCTTGATGATTAAGTGTTGTTTCTTTAAGTTGTTGGGTTAGATTTTGTATATATGATTTGGGCACATGAATCTAATGTGAATTTGAGAAAAAGAATCGGATTAAAACGATTTAGGATCAGAAAACGAGATGCAAAATTCGTCATGAATTCGCCTGAAGGGAGGCTGGCGCGACGTGCCCCCATAGCGCCAGAGAGGCTGGGGAGGCGCGCCAGCAGTATGCCATTTTGGAGCCCCAGTAATGTGGGGATGGCGCGACGCGCCCCGGACGCGCCCGAATCGGCATTTTTCACCCAGTTTTCGTCATTCAGTCCGTTTAAGCCTTTCTAAAGGGTATTAACACTCCCTATTGATTCTAACTATTCTAAATGACTTCTAAACATCTAGAAATCATCCAGAAACATGAATCATAACCTTGAATCCATAAATTCAAATTTAAGAAAAGTTAAGAGCCAAGTTTCGAAAGTTCTTCGAGTCTTTTCAAGAAGTCTTTTGCAAATGCTTTAACTTTGTTTTAAGACTTAAAGTTCAAGTTGAGTAAAGAGTAAAGAGTAAGGATTGAAGTTCTTTTCTTCAAATAAACATATGGGGACTAAGTATTTCCCAAAGAGATTTAAAATGTTTTTCACATTTAAATAAGAACGGAAACTGAGATTTCCAAAGGGCCTTCGGGCTAGTTTTTCAGAAAAGAGTAATAGCTTTCTAAATGAAACAAACAGGGAAACTGAGATTCCAAGATAGCCTTTGAGCTATGTTTTTGAGCACTAATCTCAAATCACAGAAGAAATGTGTTTTTAAACATAAGAGCTTATATTATATTTTTGGGAGTAGTATTGAGCACCGATATGGGGATATGAGTTCACATTAACTCAAGTTTCCATAAACCATGTAGCCATCATGGGTAGAAAGGGTCATACTTTTTAGATGAATCCTTTTCGCATAGACTAGTGGATCCACTTAGTAGTTCATGTCCTATACCACGACAAGGTATAGGATGGCCCGGGTAGCGTGGGGCTAGTAACGGTGTATCATCACTATAGTTCTTAAGTGATGGTTGTCGGTTAGAGAAACTCCCACAACAGTAATTGTACGGTTCCTCAAGGGGTTCTTCTTAGTATGGATGGGGTATGGGACTTCATTCATACATTGCACAAGTAGACTTCGAGAGGGATCATGATATGTCTTTTATGATTATGAGTTGATAACATGTGTTAAATAATTTTCTTTTTCTTTATATTGCACTTGTTTTAAACTGCTTTATAATGAAATGAGTTCAGTTAAGTATTCATGAGTTGAGAAGAGCTAAGGTAAGTGTTTCTTTCAGATCCTTTTCAAGCCTATGTTATGTTTAGCCTTCCAACTCGCATATGCGTACATTCAATGTACTGATGCCAGTTGTCCTGCATCGTCTTATGATGTAGATGCAGGTAACTAGGATCGGCATTCCAGCGCATCGTTGATCCAGTGAGCAGTTTAGAGTCTGTTGGTGAGCCTCCTTGCATTCCGGAGGATCCATTTCATTGTTTACTAGTTTAGTTTATTAGGATGTTGTGGGGTTTGTCCCAACATCCATCCCAGTTGTTATTAGAGGCTTCATAGACAGTCAGATGTTAGTTCTTTAGTCTTTTCATTGTCATTATTCCATGTTGAGACTTGAGTTTGCCTTAATGGCCAGTCGAATGTTCCTTTATAACATTCCAGTTTATTATATGAACTTAGCTTTGTTGAGTTTAAGTCTTCCGCTGAGTTAAGTAAGCCAGATCAAGGGTTCGCTTGGGGCCAGCAATGGTCTTCGAGTGCCAATCCCGCCCAGGGTGTAGGCTCGGGGCGTGACATATATTCACTTGTTGCTTGAAGATAGTGAAGACAATTTGAAATTTTAGTTGCACTGGCCGTGGTTTTCCTCCCTCTTTTTTTGTGGTAAGTTTTAGATGGTGAAAAATTCGCATGTATGATTATCTCATGACTAAGGATAGTGAGCTATGAGATTTTATTCTCGATGGTCCCTATGTGCCCACTATCAAGGTAAATGATGAGAATATCATAAGGGTTGTTCCTAAAATCCGACACCAATACAGTGAAACTGACAAAAGGAAAATTGAAAAGAATCACAAGGCTAAGAAGCTGTTCACAAGGCCAAGAAGCTGTGGAAGGCTTGGATTTTATGGCCAGAGAAATTGCTAATGTTGTTTTATGTGCATTGCGGAATTCTGCCAACCCTGCACACAAAATTAAGCTTCAACCATATGAAAATTGCAACCGTTACTTTGGATTCGAAATAAACCCCTTGACTAATGACTATAAGGTGGTTTACTTTTTCTAGAACCAGATGAATATGCAGTGTCTTATTCCTATTCTATGCACTCATGGAGAATTTTCCAACCTAAAGATTTATACAAATCAATTCCCTTCCTTAAAAATGTGTTAGGCACATTTTACTGGTTGATACATGCTGATATAGAGCGGCGAGAAATTTTTTATAAAACCCTAACTATAATTACGTTTAATAATATTTTAAAACTATAACTATGCATAGTAAATATAGTAGTTATGTTTGCTAGGTTATGTGGAAATTTCATAAACAAATGCATGAAATCCTGCGTTTAATTCATGAGTGTAACAAAGTTAGAAGTTGTACTGTCTTGTCTCTTCAGAGTATTTATAAGAGTCAGGGAAATCAACTACTTTTCTCTTCTCCTTGGGTTTTGTGTAGGGGAGTCTGCTAAAGGTTGGTTAAGGTGTTTGTGAATTTAGTTCTCTACTGACCAAGCAAAACTAGACGAAATGAGTATTGTTTATGTATTTCCCTTTCCATTTTAAGCTATAAAATATTTGCTCCAAATTATCTTTCAATTTACAAAATCAAGATGAGTTAATTTTTTATTATTTTATAATTTCAAAAGAATTCCTCCATTGTTATATTTTTTTCATGTACATATATATTTAGTCAAGAGTGTGCATTAATTGTTTGTAAGATACTAAATATATTGTATTTAAAAGAATTCAAGGATTAAATTAGTAAAAAAATCATTCTTAGTCCTTAAATGGCTGGTAAAGGGAAAGGTAGTCAAAGTAATATGAGAAGGAGGGAGTAATATTTAGATTTGCATGACTAATAACAGAATAAAATTTAATATGAGAAATGCTGTCAAAGTATTTAGATTTGCAAGACTAAATGTTTAATATAATTTAATATAAGAAATGTAGTCAAAGTATTTAAATTTGCATGACTAAATTTAGAATAAAATTAATTAATATAAGAGATGAAGTCAAAGTATTTAGATTTGCATTACTAAATGTAGACTAAAATTTAATATAAGAAATATAGTCAAAGTATTTTGGATTTGCATGACTCAATGCAGAATAAAATTTAGTGTTTGTAAAATGAATTATAGTAACGAAAAATGAAGGATAAGAATGAGGAAATTTCCTCGTCTATTTAAAGAAGTAGCAAATTGCTTCTGTGGAAAAACCTAGATTAAAATGGATGATTGTGTGGCTAATTTCCCTAAAGATATAGTGAAGGAGATTCTATTGAGTTGTCCTATCAAGTCGTTGTTGCGATTCAAATGTGCTAGCAAGAACTGATACGCTCTTATCAATGAGAGGATCGAGAGTTGGACCTTTAATCGCCGTCGAGCGTATAAGCATGTTCAATCAATTTCATAGTTCTAATATATACATTCAGTGTTTGTAATTGAGCTTATAAGTATGTAAAATTGTTTGAAGATTTGAGTAGAGAATAAGTTGGAGACTTCGAATTCCACTGTTGTTAATTCTTTTTCATGTACATATTTAGTCAAAAAAGTGCATTAATTGTTTAAATAAATGCATACTACAACAAAACATACATTTCTGAAGCAACTCCTAATAGATCAACAACAGAGCATGTACAAGAATGTTGGTATTTGGATCCCGTCCCATATTATTTTTTCACATTACTAAAAATTATTCATCCCAAATTAGTTAGCAATTTACAAAATTAAGATAAAATTTAATTTTTTTTTCTATTTAGCCCGTAAATTAATTCTTTTCGAGGGTGTAAACCATATTGATTATAAAGTTTCATAATAATTCCTTCATTGTTAATTTTATTTTTCATGTATACATTTAGTCAAAAGAGTATATGGATAAAATTAGTAAAAATGTTAATTCTTATTTATGTAGTTAAAGTATATATTTTTAAATGTGTACTGATTTCTCCCTTTATTCCAATTTATAATACATACTCAAGTTTTACTCTTGCATACAAAAGATACGCGCACTTGTTTTAGCAATATGCATTTTAATATTAAAAATAATAATATTCATTTGCATTTGTATTGATTGTATATATATTCATGATACAAAAATATAGCAATATAAATTATATTCGATAGATACAAGCTAATATATAAAGGGTGATACAAAACTATATGTTGATACAGTCATTAGAGTGATACAATTGTATTCATTAATCTATCAGGTTGTTTACTTGCTTGTAACAAAGTTAAAAGTTGTCGGTGTCTTGTCTCTTCAGTGTATTTATAAAAGTCCAACAAAAATTAGCTTGCTGATTCTTTGGCGAAATGAAGTTCAATAATATTTTCGATGACCCGCTTGATCCCAAGAAAGAAGATGATGATCAGACAAGAGAAAGAAAAAAGACAACTGATATTGTTTAATGAACTATTTTATTTGGGCCTTTAGGAGTCTTTCCCATTGTAGGAAAGCAATCTCATTTATCCTAACATTTCACTCTGATGTATAGATACATATACATGTATAAATACTAGCATACATAGTCTAGAATAGATGCCTCCAGAAAATAGTACAAGTGATATCTTTTGTTGTCACACAACTGTAGTTTGTTACAAGCTTTATTTTCTTACATTTCAGACCCTTTCTTACGTGTATATAATACTAAGTAGCTTTGTAATAGAGGAGCAGGAAGAAATACAAACTCAGAAAATTCCCCAAACGATCTTATCTAGTACATTTTTCTTTACTTCTCTTCATGGTATCAGAGCAGAACTAGAAGAATTCATCATCATTCTTCTTCTTTCCAGTTTTTTTTTTCTACAAGTTAGATTTCATAAATAGAAACATTGAAATTCCAAAGAAAGACTCGCCTATGTTTGGAAAGTGGAAAAAATGCAGTGACATGTTCATTGCTTCTCGATAGTGGTATTTGTGGTTGTCTTCAGCTTTGAGTACAAGGGGTTACTCGCATTCCATGAATGATTATTCTTTGTTCTCTAAATCTTCTGGTGCATTGATTACTATTATTGCGGTGTACGTTGATGATATTCTGATGACATGTAATGACGTTGAGGAAATTAGAGAGTTGAAGCTTTTCTTAGATAAAGAATTCAAAATCAATGATTTGGTTAGGGAAAGTTATATTTTGGGTATGGAAATTTTACCTGAGTCAGATGGACTTGTAATCACACCGAAAAAAATTACTCTTGAGTTGCTATATGAGTATCCTAACGTTGGTACTCGCACTGCTTCCACTTCGTTAGATCCATAGGTAAAACTAAACTCATATTTTGGTACTCTTCTTCAAGATCCAACCTTTTATCGACGTTTATTGGGGCAACTAAATTTTTTGACCCATACATGTCCGGATTTATCATATGGTGTTCAAACTTTGAGTCATTTTATGTAGTTCCCTCGATCTGGTCATCTACATGCTGCTTTTCACACCTTGAGATATCTGAAAAAAGGATCCAAATCTTGGGCTTTTTATGAATTGTGATCCTTCTTTTCAGATCCTTGCTTTGTGTGATGCAGATTGGGCTGCGTGTTTCGATACACGTCTTAGTAGATTTTATATCAGTCTCGGTGGTTCTCCCATTTCTTGGAAATCTAAGAAGCAAAATATGGTATCCCGCACTTCAGCTGAAGCGGAATATCGATCCATGCGACGATTAGTTGCAGAGATTTCATGGCTTGTCCGGTCTCTTTATGATCTCTCTCTTTCTCTTCCACTACCTATCAACCTTCATTGTGAAAATCAGGTTGCCATACATATTACTCGCAATCCTGTATTTCACGAAGGAATGAAACATAATTAACTGGATTGTCACTTAGGGTGTGTTTGGTATGAAGGAAAATGTTTTCCATGGAAAATGTTTTCCTAGAAAATGTTTTCCTGGAAAACAAGTTGATTTTTGACTTATTTTCTCATGTTTGGTTGGTGAGTAGAAAATATTTTCCGGAAAAGATTTTTTAGTGTTTGATTTATGAATGAAAAATATTTTTGAGAAATATCTTTTATTTTTACTAGAGTAGAAAATAATTTTTGAAATTGAAAATAGTTTTTAAAAACAAACTTAAATTTTTTTTGNAAAAACAATTTTTAATATTTTTTTGGGAGGGGGTGGGGGTGGGCGTAGGGGTGAGCGTGGGGTAAAAAAATTGAATTTAAAAACAAGCTTTAAAATTTTATTTTATTTTGGGAGGGAGGGGGTTGGTTGGGGGTGGTTTGAGGGTAGGGACAAAATAAATTGATTTTTTCAGCAAAAAAATAATTGTAATTTGAAGTTGGAAGTGAGTTTTGGAAAATGTTTTCCCTAAGTTTAGAAGGGAAGTCATTTTCCTTAAATTTGAGGAAAATGAGTTGATTTGGAAAACATTTTCCAAAACATTTAGCCCAACCAAACATGAGAAAATTGGAAAACATTTTCCGGAAAATGTTTTCCTTCATACCAAACACACCCTTAGTCGTGAAAAGCTTCTTGATGGACTGATTTCATTGCCTTTTGTTCCATCTTCTTCTCAATTGGTAGACCTCTTCACCAAGGTTTTGGCAGGACCACTCTACACCGACACTTCTTTGGAAAGTTGGGAATCCGATCTTCAATCTCCCACTTGAGGGGGGATTTTTTGGTGACCTGCTTGATCCTAAGAAAGAAGATGATGATCAGAAAAGAGAAAGAAGAAAGGTAACTGATATGACCTCTATTGCTTAATGGACTATTTTATTTGGGCCTTTAGGAGTCTTGCCTATTGTATGAAAGCAAGCTCACTTATCCAACATTTCACTCTGATGTATAGATACATATGCATGTATAGATACCATCATACATAGTCTAGAATAGATGCCTCCAGAAAATAGTACATGTGGTATCTTGTGCTATCACACAACTGTAGTTTGTTATAAACTTTATTTTCTTACATTTCAATCCCTTTCTTACTTGTATACTTAGTAGCTTTGTAATAGAGGAGCAAAAAGAAATACAAACTCAGAAAATTCCCCAAACGATCCTATCCAGTTCATTTTTCTTTACTTCTCTTCAAATAATAAGGAGGAAGTCATTTTCCCTTATCCTTCAATTTTTCGGGAGTATGCTTAAAGTTGGTTAAGGTGCTTACGAGTTTAGTTCTATATTAAACAATTAAAAATGAAGGAATGAATATTGTTTATGTATTTCCATTTTCCTTTTAAGCTATAAAATATATTCTTTCTCATACTTTCTCAGTCCCATATTACTTTTTCACATTACTTAAAATATCCATTTCAAATTATTTGTCAATTTATAAAATCTAGATAGAATTTATTAATTTTTTTTAGAAAGATCCTTGAAATAATTATTTCAGTAAGACATAAATAGAATATATTTAAAAGAATTAAAAGATAAAATTAGTAAAATAAGTATTCTTATTCCTTAAATGGATGGTAAAAGGAAAAATAGTCAAAGCAATATGAGAAGGAGGGAGTAGTATTTAGATTGACATGATTAATTGCCGAATAAAATTTAATATGAGAAAGTGATCAAAGTAATTTGGATTTGCATGACTAAATGTAGAATAAAATTTAATGGTGGTGAAAAATGATGGAAAGGAAAACGACTGCAAAAGCGATGTTATTTGCCACGGTGTCCGTTATTATTATTTTTATTAAAAACGACAAATAGTGACTCTAAGTCCGTCATTTATTTATTTTGGCAGATTTTGCACCAAATATTATATATATATATATATATATATATATATATTACTTAATTATTTAATATAGGTAGGGAGACCGTCCGTCACTTTTAATAAAAATATAACTATGTAAAAATTAATAAATTATGATACCGTATTTCGTTTTTAACTAATTTTAATTTCTCAATTTTTTTAATATAAGAGACAGATGACGCTGCTTAGTCCGTCACAATTTTGATCAAAATGTTGGTCAAATATTTTAATAAAGCAACAGACAATGTCACTTAGTCTGTCATATTTTTAAAACTAGTTCTCGAACACAGGCATTTCACGTGTATTCTATGCCAATTCGTACAAATTTCTTAAAATAATAGAGAAGAAAATCAAAAGATTGAGCGAATGCCAGAATTTCAAAAAATGACTAAGCAAAATAAGCCATATAATATAAATCAAATTTTGAAGATTGAAAACGCAAGCAAAGAACGACAAAGAACAAATGAGAACAAAAATTTTAAGAACAAAACATAGGTCTAAGAAATTAATATAAAAAATATATAGTTTTGCTGGAGAAAGTGCTAAGAATACATCAAATATTGAGTATTTTAAAAAGGAAAGCATACAATAATTTGATAATGACCCAAAGGCTAAAACTATTGATTTTATAGAAGGCGTAAAAGAATATGAAAATTTCTTTTAACCGATGGAAGCTAAAAAGAAGTAGAAAAGAAGATTAATTTAAGATGATAATGAGTGAGTTAAAGGCACAAAATTAATGAATATTATTAGGATAAGTTATGAAAATGAAGAGGTGTAGTTATGAAGTTGATTTTAAATGAAAAAGATTTAAAAAAAAAATAGTTTTAAGAAAATAAATTAATAGGTATGGGGTATTTTCGTAATCCAACTTTTGACTTAGATTTTTCCCACTTATAATAATATATATGATATGATGATATGATGTTTGATCAAAATAGCGACGGACTTCGTGATGTTGTCCGTTACTTTTATTAAATATCTGGAGAACCAGATTTATTTTTTTCATTTTCTCCCTTCCCTCTTTTTCTCTTCTCCTCTCTTCTTCTCTCTAAACTGCCACCAAACGCTGCTACCCTCTTTGCTGCTGCCGCCACTCTCCCTGTTGTTGCCACTCTCGCAAGTCCTGGAGCTGCCGCTGACCTCCCTACTGTGCCGTGACCCCACTGCCCCTTCATCCTCTCTCTTCTCATTAAATTAAGGTTAGGGTTAGTATTTTTCAATTGAGTAATTTTTGATTTATTAGTTAGTTTATTCTATGTAGTTTGTTGAATCTGTTGAAGTTGACTTAGATTTTTTTTTTTGTTTGTATAAATTTTGACATAGCTTTAGAACTAATTAATTAGAAATTAGAACTTCATATTTTCATGAATTTGAATTTTAGGATTTTGAACTTTAGTTATACTTGAAAAATTCAACTTGAATGTCATGAACTTATAACTTAATTATAACTTGTAATTACAGCTTAGAACTTAATTATAACTTGAATTTAGAACTTAAACTTAGAATTTGAAATCTTGTTGAATTGTAGTCCTAATGAACTAATTACGCTAATTAGAGTTTAGAAATCTTGAATTGTATAGGATTTATTTGAAATTAAGTTGTGAACTTAATTTAGAAATTTTGAATTGTTCTTGAATTTATGAACTTATGTTTGAACTTTAGAAATCTTGATGAATTTTAGTCTTTATGAAGTAATTAAGCTTAAACTTTAGAAATCCTAAATTATTGTAGAATTTATGAACTTAGGTGCTGAACGTTAGAAATTTTGATAAAATGTAGTCTTTATGAACTAATTAACTTTTAAACTTTAGAAATCTTGAATTATTGTAGGATTTATGAAATTTTAGGTTGTGAACTTTAGAAATCTTGAATTGTAGAATTTATGAACTTATTAGGTTGTGAAGTTTAGCAATCTTGATGAATTGTAGTCTTTATGATAAAATTAAGCTTAAACTTTAGAAATGTTGAATTATTAATTGTAGGATTTATATATGAACTTTAGGATGTGAACTTTAGAAATATATATTGAATTGTAGAATTTATGAACTTAGGTTGTGAACGTTAGAAATTTTGATGAAATGTAGTCTTTATGAGCTAAGTTTAAACTTTAGAAATCTTGAATTATTGTAAGATTTATGAACTTTATAAATTTTGAATTGAAGAATTTATGAACTTAGGTTGTGAACTTTAGTAATCTTGATGAATTCTAGTCTTTATGAACGAATTAAGCTTAAACTATAAAAATGTTGAATTATTAACTTTAGGATTTATATATGAACTTTAAGTTGTGAACTTTAAAAATATATATTGAATTGTAGAATTATGAACTTAGTTGGTAAACATTAGAAATCTTGATGAAATGTAGTGTTTAATTATGAACTAATGAAACTTGAATTTTGTTGATCTTGAAATGTTGTATTTATGAACTTAGGTATATAAATTAACCAAATATATATAAGTAATTAAAAATATAATTATTAAGTAACAATAAATATATATTGACAATATAAATTAGTTTAATCTAGTTAAATTATTAATAAATTTAATTTATAATTGACAATATATATTTTTATCGATGGATCATCAGTTGTGGATGTATAACATGCATTATAAAACTGGTGCAGTGGTTTAAAACCTGAGTTTATTGATAGTGTAAGAAGTTTTATTGATCATGCACTAACACTTGATATTTTAAAGAATAATGGATTGATTAGATGCCCTTATAGTGCATGTAGGTGCTTGAAATTTTTTAATTCAGATACACTTATGGTTCATTTGTGTCGTAATAGATTTACGCCTAGATATTTTGTATGGGTTGATCATGAAGAAATAGATGGATTGAATGACATGTTTTATAATTTGCTGCCCATGGATGAATATAGTATTCTTGCACCACATGGCCAAATTAGGGTTGAACATGATAGGGTTCAACATGATAGAGTTCATGAAATGGTCAATGATGCTTTTGGGATTCAAGGAGGGGTGAAACCCGAATAATATTTTGATGAAGCTCCTAATGAAGAAGCAAGATGTTTCTATGAACAATTAGAAGAGACTAGTTGTCCACTATGTGAAGGGAGTCCGCATTCTGCCTTGTTAGTTTGCAGTTAAATTAATGAATTAAATTAAATTGGAGTGTTCCTCATGTGACTATGAACTCAATTGTTGATCTTTTGAGTGAATTAGTTAATTCAGAGTTTAACTTACCTAAGAATTTCTATCAGACAAAGAGATTGATTTCCAAGTTAGGATTATCGTATGATAAAATTCATTGTCGTGTTAATAGTTGCATGATGCTCTATAAGATTGATAGTGAATTAAAAAATAAAATTTTTTAAGCTCGAATCTTGAATGTTGGTCTTTCAATTTTATTTTTAAAAAAAAGAATGCTGGTCTTTCTTCAACCAGGTTTTAACCCCAATGGGCAAGGTCTTCCTTTTCTTAAGAATAAAATAGTTAAAATGGGTTTGGCATTGACCACTATCTTATTTTATTAGAAATAATTACAATAGAGGGAGGGGGGGGGGGGGGGGGGGGNGAGGACATAGAACAAAAAACCTCCCTAAGTAACACCAAAAATCTAGAAGAGATTACATATATAAAACTAGAGTAAATTTGCACATGATAAGGTTAAGAAGGTTAACAGGTGATCTTTGGAATTAAAAAAAAAAAATTATAAATATTTTTATAAGGTTGTTTGTCATAAGTTAATTTGGACTACATATCAGTAAAAAATTTTGATTGGCTAAATTGAGCGAATTGTGTTTTCATGGACTACTTTTTGTATCCATATTTTGTCCTACACAATATCTATGAATAGTTCCTTAGGAAAGAAACATATTGTTCTTGAGGAGCTTGACTTTCCCAGGGAAAAAATCATGGTGGATTGAAGCAACATCCTGCTTTTAATCTTCTCAACAATCTTTTTGAGTTTCCGATGAGGTTTTTGTTATGATTGAAATAATCAAATGTCAGGCGAAAACTAGCAAAGCAAATATTTTTCCTATAAGAGAAAGAACTAGTCAAATATGAAAAAATTGTGTTAGGAAAATTAGCTTGTAGATTCATTCGCTAAATGAAGTTCAATAATAATCAGGAAGTCACTTTTTCTTCTCCCTTCAGTTTTGTGGTAGTCTACTAAAAGTTGCTTAAGGTGCTTGTGGGTTTAGTTGTATACTGAACAATTAAAAATATATAGAATGAGTACTGTATTTCTTTTTTCCTTTTAAAGTACAAAATATATTCTTTCTCATACTTCCTTCCTCCGATATTATTATTTTACATTACTTAAAGCATTTGTCCTAAATTATTTGTCAATTTATAAAATCAAGATAGAATTATTTAAAATATTCCTTTGCCCTTAAAATTAAGTATTGTTTGAATAAGTCATAAATAGAATAATGTAAAAGATTAAAGGATAAATTTAGCAAATAATTTATTCTAAATCCTTAAATGGCTGGTAAAGGGAAAATTATTCAAAGTAAATGAGAAGGAGGAAGTAGTATTTAGATTTGCATGACTAATTGTAGAATAAAATTTAATGTGAGAAATGTAGTCAAAGTATTTTAATTTGCATGATTAAAAGTAGAATAAAATTTAATGATAGTAAAATGAGGAATTTTTTGCTTGTCTATTTAAGGAAGCAAATTGCTGGTTGAATCCCTCCTCATTTCTTTTCATGATCAGCCCTATTACTATGGATAGTTGTCTGGCTAATTCCCCTGAAGATATAGTGAAGGATATTTTGGTGAGGTGTCTTGTGAAGTCGTTGTTGAGATTCAAATGCGTCTGTAAGAATTGGTGCACTCTTATCAAAACCTCTGAATTTGTTCAACAACACTTGAAAAATCATAGCCCCCCTAAACTCTTGATTTATGATAATGGTGACATTGATGATGATGAGGACGACCTTTCCATAACCTTGATTTCCGAAGAACATCCGCGAAGGTTCATAGGTATGAAACAACTCTTCGATTCTGTGGATGGCTTGTTTTTTATGGTTGGAGAAATTGATCGTGAGGTTTCATGTGCATTATGGAATCCTGGGACTAGGGAGGTGAAACCCCTCCATCTCCCTATCCCAGTTGCCACAATCCATGATTCCCCGGTGTTCGGGTTTGGATTGGACCCCTTGACTTATGACTATAAAGTGGTTTACTTTCACATGAATAATTTGTGTGAACATTATGCATCGGTCTACTCGTGTTCTAGGGACTTGTGGAGAATTTTCAAACCTAAAATCCCCTACTTTACAGACGTCAAACACACATTTGGTACTGCTTATTTGAATGGAACTTATTATTGGCTGCTAATTGGGGGCCGCCATAGTAATTACACCATTCTTTTGTTCGACTTTGGGAGTGAAATGTTTAAAGAGATTGAAGGGCCAGGTCATCAATCTGTTGATACTAACATGTTGGGTTTGATGTCGGTTGATAGTTCCATTGCCATCTTGAACTTAAACCCGCGTATTGTGTTTGCTTATGATATATGGGTAATGATCCAACCAGGTGTATGGAACAAACTTGTTACCTTTCAATGCTTCTTTAGGATTAAGTCTTGTTATGATAGCTCTCTCATTTTGGCAACTAAAGATTCTCAACTGGTCTCCTATGATATTCGGACTAACAAGACGAGGCATCTTGGATTTCAACATCCGGGCTTGAGAAAAGATGCAGAGTATGATGGCGGTTGTGGAGTTTTTTTATTATAAGGAGAGCTTAGTGAAAATTAAACGGCGAGAGGATGAAGATTTGGACCATTAATCGATCTGTACTTTTTAATTTTGATACCATGCATGTTATTGTTATAAATTTATAATAGGTACTTTTATTGTTTCATTAATAATTTTGATTCAACATTTTCTTGCATTCCTTTTATGAAGTACTGGGGTTGAACCCGTCTAAAACTATATATGCAACTTTCTTTCCTTCAATTTGAGTATTTAAATTCTCATTAATTAATAACTCCTTTAATTTTAGGTATATTTCTTCTAAACCTATAATTAAGAGAACCATTACTTGGCTAAAGCACAATTGTCATTTGATTTTACACAGCCGGGAAAAACAACAAGATTTTAACTAATATCCCTTCAGTCTAGCGGCATTTTATTAATAATAAAATGAAATTCTCAACGTGGATAAGTACAAGCAAGGGGGGGGGGGGGGGGGNGGCTATAGGTCTTACCTTACCAATCCTAATGAGGTAACAAACCTCTACTAATTAACAAACATGGAAAAAATAAGAACTAGAGAAAACTAAGTTACAGAGTTTAATTTACACTCTATGATGATATGACAAATGAGGATACTTAAATAATGCAAAAATTCAAACCTCAAGAAGAAGGTTGAGTTATCGGCATTAAACTTCCTTTATATATGTATGAACTAAAAAAGATAGTGTGCCCATCTAGAGTAACCTAAAGCGAGCTCTCTTCTAATATCGTATACATTAAATTTTTTTCTTATCAAAATATAGAGATGGAGAAGTTATGTGGTTATTCTATGATTGTTGATTTTTAAGAGTAAGAAACTAATTAAAAATAAGGCATAATTACATAAATTAAATGCTTAACTTGACTTCAAATTATAACTCTGACATTTAACTTCGTCAGTGCACAACTAGGCACTTTAACTATTCAAAACTTAAACAAAAAAAAAACAATTGAACCTACCAGGCAAAGTGCATGAAATACACCCAAGTTATGCGCGCCAGATGTAAATTTCAAGGCCTAGCAGTTCAACAATTTTTTCCTTTTTTTGCATTATTTGCTGCTCATTGCTAAATGCAAGTGGCATTTAATTTTATTTTATTTTTATTGTGAAAAAAACTATTATGAAGTAGTTCTTTTTTTGCCTATATCTATTGTAAGCAATGTGGGAGTATAGGGATGGCCATGGGGTGGGGCGGATGCGGGGCGGGGTGGGTTTAAGGCTATGTGGGGCAGGGCGGGTTTAAGGTTGTGTGGGAGGGTTAGATGCAGGGCGGGTTAAAGTGAGTTTTTAAAACAAATAATGTGGGGCGGGGCGGGTTGCGGGTATATGTGATTTTATGTGGGTTCAAACTTAATTTTAACTTTTTACATGTTATAAGAGTGATAGAACATTATTTATTTAGATAATTTCATTAAAGCTACTAAAATATTCAAGATAATAAATGAAAATGGTTCAATAAAAAATAATACAACTTCTTACATGTTTCTCAATTGAAATCTAAAAAATAAAATTTTAAGTACTATCCTATTAAATTAATACAACTTAATGAAAAAGTGAATTTATTTTTATGAATTTTATTTTTAGTATCAAACATAACTAGAAAAAGAAAATATTAAAAAAATTATGCGGGGCAGATTAAAAATTTTGGGGGTTAAGCTCAACCCGCACCGCCCCCGCCCTACACCGCCCCATTGCCATCCCTAGGTGAGTATACACTTATAAAAAGCAAATGCGATTTAAGTCCGAAGACTCTCAATCAACGACTCGTATCCACACTTAGGGGACTTTTTACATTTTCCCTTAGGTATTGGATTGCTATTGTAACATCTCGCAACTAGAAAGAAGTTTAAAATATGAAAATAGTCATTTTTGGAAAGTGTAAGGAAATCTGGAAAATTCTAAGTTCAAGTGAGTTCTTGGTCAACTTCAAACGACCATAACTCCTATCTCAGGATGAGTTAGGTGTAGTTCCAGATATGGTTGGAAAGCTCTTGGAGTGATCTTTCCTACTTCGCTTAGTTTGCACGATTTCGATATCGTATGAGTACGTTATGCCTTTCGGAAGTTGGGCTGTTGGATTAGGAAATGTCCAATCTAGATTTTTGAAGGGTAGTTTGGTCTTTTCCTTACCCGATTTAATTAAATCCATTTTAGTAAATTAAGTGGGGTCAAAACTGAGTTAGTTCAGTTTACGCTTTTGAGAAATAGAGTTAGGGCTTGTGGAGTAAGAACACAAGAGAAAGGAGAAGGAGAACAACAAGATTCGCCAAGAACGATCGATTTTGGTTGTGGATTCACCAAGGAATTTATCCTACAAGGTATGTGAGTCTCTCATGGCATTGGGTTCATTCACCCACGCGCCAAACATGTTTAATTCAGTAAAATTTGTCCTAGAAGAGTTGGAAAATTGATGTTCTTAACAAATATTCTTGAATTCGAATGTTGTTAGCGAATTAGGATGAATTGAGAAGTTTATGAGATCCTTACATTGAGTTTAGGGTTGCTTTGAGTTAGTTTCTTGAGTATACATGCTGGGCATCGGGATCTAAAACGAATTTGAGGAAGATAATCGAATTTAGGTGGATTGAGGCTGAAAAATGAAGAAGGAAAAAGTCGAGTAAGGTTCATGAAACAAGTCCGCGTCGCGGATTTGTTCCCACAGTGAACAAAAATCTGCTCCGCGTCGCAGAGAGGATGCGGACTCCACTGTCTCAAATTTTAATTTCGCGAATAATTATTTAGGAACATCTCCGCGTCGCGGACTTATTCCAAAACGGTGATTTCATAACTTTCTCAAGTTTAGCTATTCCAAATCATTCCTAAACATCAACAGACCTTACCTATCACAAATCATAATCCTTGAATCCATAATTCAAATTCAAGGAAAGTAAAGAGTAAATTCAAGTAAAGTTAAGAGTCAAGTCAAGAGTCAGTAAGAGAAGTTCATTGCAATTTTTCACAAGTCTTTTACAAACATTTTAACTTTGTTTTAAGACTTAAGTTTTGAAGTTGAGTAAAGAGTAAGAGCAAAGTTCATTTCTTTAAAATGATATATGGGAACTAAGTATTTCCTAGAGTAAATGTTTTCACATTTGAGATGAGAGGAAACTGAGATTTCCAAAAGAGTTTTGAACAGCAAAAGGAAACATTAATTCCAAGAGAGCTTTTTAAGCTAAGTTTGAGAATTACCTCAAACCAGAGAAGAAGTTGTTTTAAAAACATATGAGCTAAGTATATTTTGGGAGTAGTATTAAGCACCGATATGGGGACATGAGCAGAGGCGTATGTACATGAAGGGGAGGGGGTTCACATGCACCCATCCTCCCCTTCCTAACCCCTATATAATACTACTATTTTTCTAATTATCTTTTTAAATTTGTATTGGTGAACCCAAGGTTAAAAAGAATACTCTAGTATATTGATAAGTAAGTACAAATAGGGGGTGCATAACTTATAGATTTGTGGTTCAAATTTTTCTATCCACATTAATATTTTAAATTTTTAATTAATATAACAAAATGTGCCACTTTTCATAGATTTTTTAAATAATTTATAAATAAAAAGAGGTTCAAATACCCATATTTTTAGAGTGCATTAGCTATGTCTAGGCCTTAAGCTAGAAGTGTTAATAAAGTCAAATTATATTTTTTTACTTTCTTTTTCTCCTTTCCTTCTTTATTTAGACGTTTTTCTTATTTATTTATTTTAACTTTTTCTTTTGACTTTTCAAAGCCCTAAACTTAAAGGTAAAAAGGAGTAAAGACATCATATATTCATATTGTTCTTCTTTTGGCTTCCTTCCACATTTTCACTTTGTTGTTCATGGTGAAATAGAAGTGAGATTTGAGAACAAGTAACAAGGTATGTTATCTCAAAAAAAAAAAATTATTTATTAATGTACTTCATTTGTTTTATATGTTTTTCTTGATTTATGAAGTGGTTCCATTATTTGATTGCTTGAATATTTAAATTTATAAGAATTTCTTGATTTCTAAATAGTTATCTAATAATTGTGATTCTTTTATTAGTAAACTTGTTATTTGTGCTAATATTTTTTAAAAATTATTTTGTTTTTATAAGATTGAATAGAAGTGTGAATATTTAATTTTATAGGTAAAATAATTCTTACAATCAATTCATCAAATCACAAATGGATAAGTTTCTCATCAAGTTACCAAAGCCAAAAGATGGCCAACCAAGTTCTAGCTCTAATCAACCATTTGTGAGTTCACAAGTTGCTCCGGAAGTTCAAAGACATACAAATTCTTTTCCACTTTCAAATATGGATAATATGCTTGATTTTAAATCTCTTGAAGCAGATCCCAAAGATCGAATGCCTATTTCATCTTATGGTCCTAATATTCGAGATGAGGTAAGGAGGTATTACATTCAAAAAAAGCCATGTCAGCCTGTTGATCATATCTTCCTTAAAACTAAGTTAGGAGATAAAATGCGTCAATTTCGACCAACTTGGTTTGAGAAGATCTCAATGGTTGGAATATAGCATTAAAGCAGACGCGGCATTTTGTTTGTGTTGTTATTTGTTCAAGAATGAACTTGAAAGTCGTGGAAATGCCGGAGATTCATTTACAAGAGATGGTTTTAGGTGTTGGAACAAAGCTTTAGAAAGATTCAAAAAACATGTTGGTAAGGTAAATAGTATCCATCATAAATGTTTCAATAGGATGTAGCAAGATTTCTCTTGACATCGGGATTTCCATTTCGTGGACATGATGAAAGTGAAGGTTCCGAATATAAGGGTGCTTTTCTTGAACTTTTGAAATGGTATGGGGATAGAAGTTTTGATGTGGGAAGAGTAATATTAGGTAATGCAAATGATATGATGATTTGTCCGACAATTCAAAAAGATATTGTGGAGGCTTGTGCTAAAGAAACAACTAAGGCTATCATTGAAGACTTGGACGGTGATTATTAATATTAGTTGATAATCAAATTAAAGGATGTTTCTCATAAGGAGCAAATGGCTCTAATTTTGAGATATGTCAACAAAAGTGGAATGGTGATAGAGCGATTCTTGGGTATTGTCCACGTAAATGATACATCTTCTCAATCATTAAAAAAGGCAATTTATTCTTTGCTTTTGGATCACTCATTATGTACATCCAAAATACGTGGTCAAGGTTATGATGGGGCTAGTAATATGCAAGGGGAAATAAATGGTCTCAAGTCTTTGATTTTACAAGATACGTCATCTGCATATTCTATTCACTGTTTTGCTCACCAATTGCAATTGACACTTGTAGGTCTTTCCAAAAAGAATTCGGATGTGGATAATTTTTTTTATGTTCTCACTAATATTTTGAATACTATTGGAGCTTCATTTAAACGCAGAGATTCACTTCGACAACATCAAGAAGATAAGTTGGAAGAGTTGCTTAAATTTGGAGAAGTTCATACAGGGCAAGGTTTGAATCAAGAACGTGGCCTCCAACGACCGGGTGATACTCGTTGGGGGTCTCATTTTAAAACCTTGGACAATTTCCTGATTCTTTTTTCTACAATTGTTAATGTGCTTAAGGATATGAAACGTGATTGTCCATATCATCTTGATAGATTTGCGGCGGAAAATCTTTTGAGCAAGATTCATGAATTTGAATTTGTCTTTATGTTGCACTTGATGTTTAAGGTGTTGCTATTGACGAATGAGTTGAATAAAGTTTTACAAAAGAAAGATCAAGATATCGTTAATGCTATGGGATTGCTTGACCTTTCAAAGAAACGATTGCAAATGATGAGAGAGGATGAATGGGACTCTATGATGGATGAGGTTAGCTTATTTTGTGGTAAACATGGAATTTCAATTCCCAAAATGAATGAAGACTACTCTAATGGGAAGTCGAAGCGTAAGAGGTCCAATATTTCATATTTGCATCACTTTCGTGTGGAAGTATTTTATGCCGTCATTGATTTGGCACTTCAAGAACTCAATAATCGTTTTGATGTGGTGACTAGTGACTTGCTTCTCGGTATGGCTAGTTTGAGTCCGGTTGATTCATTTGCTAATTTTCACAAGGATAGGATAATGAAACTAGCCGAGTACTACCCAAGTGAGTTTGGTGATAAAGAGCTTCGGGAACTCAATTTTCAACTTGATGATTTTATTGTCTATGCTCAAAAGTGTGATAGCAAGTTTCTCAACTTGAAGGGAATCAAGGATCTTGCAAAAGTGATGATAGAGACAAAACTAGATCAAACTTGGTCACTTGTGTATCTACTTGTGAAGTTAACTTTGATTATTCATGTTGCTACCGCAAGCGTGGAAAGAGCATTCTCATTAATGAAGTACATAAAGAATGATTTGCGTAATAGGATGGATGAAGATCTTTTGAATGGTTGTTTAGTTTGCTATATAGAGCGTAGTATATTTAAAAATGTAAGTAATGATGCCATTATTGACCATTTTCAAAATATGAAAACTCGTCGAGGACAATTGTAAGTGAATGATGTTTTTTGCTAATATATTACTATATAAAGATTGCTACTACCTACTTGCTCATCAACTTGTTCTCACCGTAAAATTTATATAATTGAATTAATTGTCTATTTTGAAGATAATGGTGCCCCCATGTTCTTGAGATCCTGGATACGCCTCTGGACATGAGTTCATATTAACTCAAGCTCTCATAAACCATGTAGCCATCATGGGCAGAAAAAGGATCGTACTTTTTAGATGATTCCTTAGTGCTTTTTAGCATAGATTAGTGGATCCACTTATTAGTTCAGGTTCTATACTGATGGCAAGGTATAGGACGGTCCTTGGCAACGTGAGGTAAAACGTTGTACCATCACTTAGGCTCATAGTGATGGTTGTCAGTTAGAGAATCTTCCACAGAAGTTATATTACTTTCTAAATGAGTAAAGTTAAGTTTGTTATTGTTTTATCTTTAACGAACTAAGATTGTTTTCATTTGTTTTATAAGTTTTATATATATATATATATATATCGCATGTGTTCTATTGCTTTATATTGAGTTTAGTATTCATGAGTTGAGAAGAGCCAGGTAAGTGTTTCTTTCAGAACCTCTATCAAGCCTATGTTTGTTAGCATTCCAACTCGCATACTCATACATTCAATGTACTGATGCCAGTTGGCCTGCATCGTCTTATGATGCAGACGCAGGTGACCAGGATCAGCATCCAACGCCTCGTTGATCCAGCTTGAGCATTCAGAGTCTGTTAGTGAGACTCTTTCATTCCAGAGGACTTTTTTTCATTGCTTTTAGTTTTAGTATTAGTTCATTAGGATGTCGTGGGCCTGTCCCGACATCCATCTCAGTTGTTTAGAGGCTTCATAGACAGACAGACAGTCAGTTAGTTAATTCAATTGTCTTTACTTTTCATTTCATATGTTAAAGACTTGAGTTTGCCTTAAAGGCCAGTTGAATGTTCCCTTATAATATTCTAGTTACTTCATAAGTGTGTATATGATGCGTTAAGTCTTCCGCTGAGTTACTAAGCCAGACCAAGGGTTCGCTTGAGGCCAGCAATGGTCTTCGAGTGCTAGTCCCATCCAGGGTGTAGGCCTGGGGCGTGAGAATTACTCAGACTTTGACAAATATCTCTCTGGAAATTTCATTTACAATTTATCAAATAGTGTGTGCACCATTTTATTTAGTAATTTTTAGCACTCTATGTTTATTGTTTGGCCTCCAAAAATTCGTAATTGTAATTTTCTACTCACTATGACAATCACAATACACAAAACATCCTTTTTTTTCATTAAGTCTTTGACAACTTAAAGCACAAATACACTTCAAACTAAAGAAAACAAGGAAAAGTTCATTATGTCTTCCATATCTACAAGTTGTTTTGAAACAAATTTTCAACCAACGCATTAGTCTCCTCTAGTGATTCCCTTATTGGCCTGAGCATCTGACCAACAATACACATTTTTTTTGTATAGTGGTAACCATTCAAGAATATGAAATCTCAGCACATATTTTGTACAATTTTTCCTTCGATTTGAAGACAAAGAGCGTGAAATATAGAAACTTAGATTAGGGTTTTTTTTTTCAGAAGAAAGAGGAGAAGTTCTAGTGATTTTTTTTTCCTAAAAATGAATTTGTTTTCACATTCACCTTATACTATATTATAATTTGTTTTTATTGTTTTTAAAAATCTACGTGTATTTATTTGAGTCAGTTGGCAGCAAATAAGTGGTTCACTTATCCGTGTTGGAACATTTGTATATCATGTGTTTTGCATGAAATATTTGAGTGTTCTTTTGTTTATATTTTGGATAATTAAAGTGCATGTGCACTATCAAAGCTAAAGGTTAAAACTATAATTTGAAGCCAAGTTAAGGGTCATGTTTATTTATTATGCATAAAAATAAGTATTCAGCCATAAAAAAATTATCACCAATATTTATTATAAGGCCATAAAATTTCTTCCATCACACTTTCAAAATTAATCGTTGAAAGTTTTATGTGATCTCTACCGTTAGTAATTTGTACCGTCGTGGTACCCGAGTCAACCATATAGATATTTCATATTATGTGCGGTATCCAAGTCAATCGTCAGTATGTATCAGGTGTGGTATCCAAGCCAACCATAAGAATATCTAGTCATGCCATGCATGGTATCCGAGCTAACCAACAATAACACATCACAATCACAATTAGCAGAAATCACACGTGAACACCCAAGTAAAAAGATTGATTATTACATACGATTACAACAATTAACATTTCAATTCATACTCATTTCATTTTGTAACATCCCCCCTTAGAAAGAGCTAAATTTAGAAAGAACTAATTTGGAAAGAGCCAACTTTAGAATTTTGCAAGTTATGCTTATGTTGTGAGTTTTGGGTTAACTTCAAACGAACTTTCAATACATGATGAGTTAGGTGACCCATAAGATATCAAATGAAAGGTCTTTGGATCCTCTTTCCAACGCCACTGAGTTTGTTAAATTTTGAGTTTGAATGAGGGAAATATGCCCGTTTGAAGTCAGCCTGTCTAGTTAAGGAAATTTACCCAAATTAATGAGGGGTATTCTGGGGTTTCCTTACCCCCATCAGTTTTAAACGTTTTTAGTAATATTTTAGGGGTCTAAACTGATTTGGTTCAGTTTTCACAATCCTAAAATACGCTTAGGGTTTTGAGAGGAGTTCAAGAAGAAGAGAATAGGAGAAAAGAAGAACGATAAAGGTTCAATCGAGGATTTGTTTCTCCAAATTAAGGTATATAAGCTCTCATAGTGTTGGGTTCTTTCACCCACACGCCAATCATGTGATTTTAAATCCGTAATTTTGTTCTTCAGGTTGAATGATTTGAGTTCTTGATGAGTTTCTTAAAGTTTCGTTCTTAAATCATTAATGATGAGTTTGATGAGTTCTTGAAATGAGTATTAGAAGTTTGAGAGTTGTTTTTAGTAGATTTTTGTGTACTTATGTTGGGTCGTCAAATCTAAGTGGGTTGGAAAGAAACTATTTGATTCTAGGCAAATTATGGCAAAAAATCGAAGAAGAAAATTCGTCAGAATGTTCTGGGGAGGAGCTAGGGCGGCGCACCCCAAATGCGCCAGGGGGACTGGGGAGGCGTGCCAGGAGTGCGCCAAGAATGAGTCTATGAAGTTTAAGGGCTGGCGCCCCGCACCAACAGTGCGCCAGGGTCTCTTGCCCCCACCCATTTTCCGTCGTTTGCTTCGCCTAAGTGCTTTTAAAGTGTACCTTTACTCCCTTCTTATTCTAACTACTCTAAAATACATCTAAACATCGAAAGATTCTTCATAACATGAATCATAACCCTTGAATTCATAATTCATAATTCAAGGTAGAGTTAAGAGTAAAGTCGTGAGAGTTCGTTCGAGTCATTTTGAGAAATCTTTTACAATCTTTTAAAACTTGTTTTAAGACTTGAGTACTTGTGTTTGAGGATAAGGACAGTTGAGTTTCATTTTTCAAAATGAATATATGGGAACTAAGTATTCCCAAGAGTAAATGTTTTTACATTTAAAATGAGAGGAAACATTGATTTACAAATGAGTTCATGAGGAGTTTTCGAGTATAATCTCTTTTAAGCGAACCTTTTGAGTAATAATCTCAAAGATTGAGGATGAGGAAATATTTTTAAACATATGAGCTAAGTATATTTTTGGGAGTAACATTGAGCACCGATATGGGGACGAGTTCATACAACTCAAAGTCCTTATAAACCATGTAGGCAACGTGGGTAGAAAAGGTCATACTTTTTAGATGATTCCTTATTGCTTTTTAAGCATAGCTTAGTGGATCCACTTAGTTGAGGATGTCTTATACTCCGGCAAGATATAGGACAGTTGTGGCAGCGTGGGTGATACGTTGTATTATCACATAGCTCATAGTGATGGTTGTCGGTTAGAGAATCTCCCAAATTGAGTTATTTTGTATCTTTACATACAAACTGAGTAATTATTGTATTTTTAAATACATTGAGTTGTTATCTACTGTTTTAAATGCTTTATATAAACTACATTTTTATTGTCGTTTTTATACTGCATTGAGTTTAGTATCCATGAATTGAGGTTGAGTTGAGGTGAGTATGTTTCCTTCTTTCCAAGTTCAAGCTTTTATGTTATGTTCAGTCTTCCCCTTACATGCTCGTACCTCAATGTACTGATTCCATTTGGCATGCATTGTTTTATGATGCAGATACAAGAGATCAGGGTCATCTACATGTGCTTCGTTGATACTACATCAGTTCGAGTTAGCTTTGGTGAGTCTCCTTGCTTCCGGTGGATTCCATTTACTTTTCGGTTTTTGTTAGGATGTCGCGGGTCTTGTCCCAACTTCCACCTTTGTCATTTAGAGGCTTCATAGATAGACAATTAGTTGAGAAGTATGTTTCATTTTCTATTGTTAATGTTCTAGACTTGAGTTGCCCTTGTGGCCAGTTTGAATATTTTAAAATGTTCTAAGTTAAGTATTTTGAGATATTTGAGTTAAAACTTTATATTTGAGTTATCTTATGTTGAGTAAGTCTTCCGCTGAGAGTTGAGTCAGGCCAAGGGTTCGCTTGGAGCCAACAATGGTTCTCGAATGCCAGACACGACCAAGGTGTAGGCTCGAGGCGTGACACATTTTCATAAGGCATAATACATTTATTGGACCCTAAACTTGGCTTCAAATTTGAATTTTGACCTCCAACTTTCATAGTGCACAAACATGCACTTTAACTATCCAACCTTTTAATAGGTATATACTCATGCTACTACTACTGGTCGTGACTTACGTTTGTCTAAAAAATAGACAACTACAAACATAGGTCGCGATGGATGATTGACATCTCTCTAATCTTAATTAGAGGTTCCGGATTCAAGCATTTGAGAATGAAAAAAAATCTTATTCAGAGTGTCATCCCCAAAAATAAGCTCTACAATGCGCAAATCTGAATTTAATGAGACCCCAATGCGGATAACAAACATCGGGGGAGGATCTATAAAAAAATTGGAGCAATCGTATAGCACTAGTTTTCAACCCCAAATGATGCTTAACATCTTGTGTAGAAAGTAATCGGATCAGAGTTGGATAGGGGAGGGACTAATGCTTGGTCTCCATTGTACAAAACAAGCTCCTCGCATCAACAAAATAAGAGACAACATCTGTGTTTACGAAAAGCGGAAAGCACGAAAATAAATAAACTCAGCAAAATGGAATTTCTTGATCAATCAGGTATGCTGAGAACCATACCGTAATGTCTCAGGTTCAAATCTAAGTGAGGCCACTTCCCATCTATTCAGGACACGATTACCTGTGTTACTAGGAGGTAGCAGGTACCCCATGATGAACAAATGTAACTGTCTAGAAGCTATGCAATTAGATTAAGAGAAAGTACTGTTGTTCTTCAAGTTATTTCAAGCTTCCAGAATGAGATGCAAATCATTAAGCACCTCATCCCATTAGCAACTGAAGATTGTAGGACAAAAATGCAGGGTCTATAGTATGGAGTGAGGACATCAGGTATTTTACTCGCACAAAAAGTCATGCAAGCTGGGGATTTGGATGTTTACCTTTCACCTCATCTCATTCTTTGTCAGCCTGCACTTTCAGTCTATACTCCAGTATGCGTTTAACCCTAAAATTTCATCAAGTACACACATTCTTCATCCAAGATGTTGTATATTGCAATTTTCAAAAACTTGAACATGAGGTATTCAGATGTTGTGGTTAGACCAATCTTACCATTAGTCCACCATAATCTGAAGTTCTGAACTGAATATAGAATGGAAAAGAGTAGCATGAGTATATACCATTACACATGCAATACGGACAAAACAGTTAACATGCACACATATATATATAATATAATATAAATGGGAAACAAACAACCATCAACTACCTCGAACCAAGCCTGAAAGATATATTGAATCTGAGTATTCTCCTTATATCAAAGCCTATAAGAGCCCCAAAATATTAGTCTTAACCATGAGTTAAAAGTTGTGGCTCATGAATAGTTTCAAAATTTAGAGAGAGTTCTGATTTTTTTATATATATATATATATTTTTTATTTTTTATCAGGAAAGATTTTTCAATTAGAAACTAAAGTACTAATAAACACAAAATATTTTTTAAAAGAGAATATTTTTCATAGAAACACATTTTCACACAACATTTTTCATGAAACGACTTAAGATAGCCTTTAACCAAGTAACAAAGTGAGTGCCTACAGTCTTAGATATGTGCGGAAAATTTTGTTTTATTTTTTGAAAACTCAACTCCTAAATAGACTATTTTAAACAATTATGTGTCACATATTTATGTATAATGATTTATTGATTTCAGTTGTGTATTTCTTCTAACTATTTATTTCGGTGATTTTTTAAAAGTTTCCAGGACAAATCTAATATAACTTATTTAGTTAAATCTTCTCTTTTTTTTTAGTGCAATGAAAAGTTTCTGCGGAATAATGAAGTTCTTACTCTGTAATTCTTATTATATCTTATACAAATATAATGCCTATCTATAATTTCAACAGTGTATTCCTTTTTTCTTGGGGGGTGGGGGGTGGGGATAGATTAAACAAATTTGGTTGAATCTCGTTATTTTAAGCCAAATAAGTTTTTTTCCTTAAGAAGTGAAATTCTAGCCAGTTCTTTTACAAAAATTGATAACCCCATTTTTTTTTAAAAATAGTTTAAAAAATGACAAGTGAACAAAACTTCTACGTGACAAGTTAGTGTATCCTTTCTCTTAGGACACGATTGTATGGGATAAAGACTATCAAATAACCAAATTTAGAGGGGTAGTTAAAATTTCAAATTATTTAGGGGATTCTAAATAAAACGCTTAGTTTAGAATATTTATCCCAAAAAATAAAATAAAATGAAGATTTGTGATTTATTAAGATCTAATTTCTTCTTATTCAGATATATAATAAATGCACGAATGCCACATAAAGAAATTAATTAAAACATTCAACATATTTTCTAATATAAACAAAATAGGAATCAAAGCAATTTTATTTCCAAATCCACCTCCCCCCCTCCCCCGCCCGGGCCTCTTCTAATTTTTTCCTTTTGTATAAATACTCCTCATCCTCTCCCAAAAATAATGAAAATAAAAGTAACAAAAATGAAGAGACAAGATGGTGTATTGATATTTCAGTGCATTTATTGTGAAAGAAGGTTTTATTCAAGCCAAGCAATAGCAGCCCATACCAGGTGCCACTTTAAAGATGGTTGGGTTAAAGGAACCCCCCAAAGGAAATTTTTTGTTTCATTTTTTGATTTTCAACATGATTCCACTCAAATCGCATCAATTTCCCAACACGTCGTTGATTCAGCAAATGCTCAACAATTGCCTCCATCTCTAGCTTCTTTTAGCAGATGCCAACCACAACTCCCTAGGCATCATTTGAGGCTTTGTGATGCGAACACTCTATGTAGGTTCAAGGCTTCTCTTACCAAAAAAGAGGAAGAGGTTATTTTGATTCTTTTTGATTTTTCGGAATCAGGTTTGTTCATTAATTTTACTTGCTTCATCTTTTTAATTCCTTCACCACCAAAAAAGATTTCATGTTTTTCTAGTTCTTTGTTTGTTATTTATTTATGTTGATATATTTACTAACCGAATTCATGAGTCGTGATGATACGAAGGAGGTAAAGTAATAGTGGGGAGGAGGGTTTTCAGCCTAATTTTTTACTCTTATGTCTCTCCTTTAATTTTCTTAGCTGTCATTTGGTTTTCAAACCTGGATTATAGCAATACGATTTTTATATAAAAGTAATATTCCTTCTGTTTTAGTTCGATTATCTTACTTTTCTTTTTATCCTATTTTTTTTAAAAAAACGTCTTTCATTTTTTTTTGACAATTCTTAAATTTTTACTTTCACATAAAAATACGACTCCTAATTAATTTTGTTCCACTATATATAATTCCTATTTCATGGCCATGTATCTTTTTGTCTGATTAAGAAAGGAAAAATATTTGTTGAATGCAACTAAATCTAATTTAATGATTGATAAAGAGTATTATTTTGTCACAGGAAAAAGAATCAAGAAAGCAAAGCACTGAGGTGGAGGAAATTCCAAACAAGAATTTTGATGCAGCAATCATGTTTGGAACTACCAACTATATTTGATAATATTGATTAAACATATGATATAATTTTTGAGTTATACTTTTAGTTGAGATATTTGGTTTTCAATGACATGTATTGTCATAGTTGTGGTTTTGAATGTAATTCTCAAATTATTAGTACTGAAGTTTTTTATTAAATATGTGAATAATGTGGCTATCTCTTTTTAGATCATTCAGCAGTACTATTAAACAAGGTTGATTGCTTGAGGCATTGCTATACTCTTATATTCATTTGAGAAAATTAAGATTTGGGGTGCGTTTGGTATGAATGAAAACATTTTTTAAAAAATATTTTTCAAAACTCTATTTTACCCTTCAACTACAATATTTTAAGGAAAATGACTTCCCTTCAAAAATTGAGGAAAATATTTTCCAAAACTCTATTTTATCCTTCAATTACAATATTTTTTTTCATACCCTGCCCCATCTCCGTACCTGACCTCCCTATCCAAAAGAAAAATTAAATTTTTTAAATTTTCAAAAAATTTCAAATATTTTTCCCCTACTCCCAAATAAACCCCCNCCCCCCCCCCCCCTCCCAAACAAAAAATAATAATTAAAAAATTATTTTTAAAAAATATTTCAAATTTTAAGATTATTTTGACCTCATCCAACCCCTACCATCCCTACCTCTTCTCCCCAAAAGAAAAAAAGAAATATTTTGGAAAAATATTTCAAAATTTTAACATATCATTTTTACCCCATCTCATAGCCTAAACCCACGACCATCCACCCATGGTCTAATTTATTTTAAAAACATTATTTTTGAAAGATATTTCAAATTTAAAATTTTTCATTTTTACGCCACTCGTGTCCCCATCAAGGCCACCCCGTCAAAATTTGATTTTGAAAAATATTTCAAATTTTAAAAAAATATTTTTACACCAACACCTTACCNCCACCACTCATCAAAAAAAAAATTAAAAGAAATTTATTTTTCATTTATTATGCTACCTCTAAACTCAGGCACCCCCTCAACCCCCCTGCCAATAATTTAAAAAAAATATATTTTTGAAAATATTTCAAATTTTAATTTTTTTTAACACCACCTCTAGCTCCCAATCACCCCCTCAGCACCCCCCCCCCCCACCCCATCAATTTTATTTTTAAAAATTATTTTTTGTAACACCCCAGAAAATTTTTGAGCTAAGACCCGAACCTTTCTTCGTAGTGAGTGAGATTTTACCGAGGAATTAAAATTTCTTTAGTGTTAAGGTCACTAGATGTAGCACCTTGAGTTCCAAAAAGAATGAAATTGGAAATAGCAAAATCTGAAATTTTACAAGTTAAGCTAAGTATGAGTTTTGGGTTGACTTCAAACGACCATAACTTCTAGTTCAGGATGATTTAGGCGTTCTACCAGTTACCGTAGGAAACATCTTTGAATTATCTTTCCAACGCCGCCGAGTTTGATAAGTTTCGAGGTCGGATGAGTGAGCTATGGCCTTTTGAAGTTAGGCTGTCCAGTTAAGGAAAGTCAAAACCGGGTTTTAGAGGGATAGTTTGGTCTTTTCCTTACCAAATCAGATTTAATTCATTTTTAGTAAGGTCTTAAGGGTCTAATCCTATTAGGTTCAGTTTTATAATCCTAGTTTACACCTAGGGTTTTAGTTGAGAGTTCAAGAAGAGAAAAGAAGAATAGAAAAGAGGAGAAAAGAGAAAGGATCGAAGCGTTCGTCGAGATGCTTGAGAGTTGTTGCGGATTGTCACCATGGGATTAAGCCCTAAGAAGTATGTAAGCTTCCATAGTGTTGGGTTCTTTCACCCACATGCCAATCATGATTTATTCAGCGTAATTTCGTTCTTGAAATTTATGGATTTAAGTTCTTGATGAGTTCTTGATAAGTATTCTTGAAGTTTATTAAGTTTTGAAGTAAGATTCTGCTTAGGTCAACTTTAAACGATCATATCTCTTAGAATATTAAGAGTTACGTGAGCCATAACCTATCCAATTAAAGGTAATTGAATCTACTTTCCAACCCCACCAATTTCACGTCAATCCAATATCTGAGTAAAAAGTTATGACTATTTTAGTAACCTATACAGTGCTGTTACGAATTAGCCGACGGGAAAATATTGAAAATAATCGGTTTTTGTCTTTTTACCTCCAAGAAAACCATCAACGAATTTCTTGACTAATAAAAAGCTCAAAACAATCAGATTTTCATCTTCACTCATGAAAATCATAATTTTTGGCTATAGAGATTTTAAGAAACTAACTCGAGAATCTCAAGAAAGGTCTTCTTGATTGTTTACCTTCAAGCTAGGGTTTCAAGGCTTCTAATCAAGTTCTTCTTCAAGATTCTTAAAGATTCTTCAAGATTCTTCAATAATCTTGTTCTTCTAGGTATGTAAGGCTATCATAGTGTTGGACTAGTTCGTCCTCACACCCTACATCTACTTTCAGATCAGTAAAAGAGTAATCTAGGAAACTTTCCCTAGATTTGAGTATTCTTGAGATAAGTTGATTTTGAGTTCTTGAATTCACGTTTCTTTTAAAAGTTATATTCCTAATTATCGAATAGCTATATTGTTATTGAGATCCTTCATATCATGAATCATAACTCTTGAATTCATAATTCAAATTCAAGAGAGAGTTAAGAGTAGAGTTCAAGGAAGCCTTTGAGTTCAATTGTGAATCCTTTGAGATCAACTATCGATTTGAACTAAGTTTTGAGGAAGTAAGTCAGAGAATGAGAAGAGTCACATACATGAGTTTCATAATGTTATGTAGACCTACGAGTCAAGTCGTTCATGCCCATAAATTCCGCATGAACTCCAGAAGTTGAGTATCTTTGAGAGGAGTAGTATCTTCAAGTTCTAAGTCTTGAGTATTGAGTTCCTAATCCCCTTTGAGATTATATTTCTAAGCATGGGACTATTACATGTTACCCATAAAGTCTTTGAGTTGAATTGTTCATGCCCATAATTCCGCATGAATCCTATAAGTCGAGCAGTCTTGAGAAGAGAAGTATCTTTGAGTCTTTGAGTTGAGTCGTTCATGCTTATAATTCCGCACGAACCCTCTGAGTTGAGCATTCTTGAAATTAGTAATATCATTGAAGTTCTTGAGTTCCAAGTATTTGAGTTCTATCTATGGTTATTGAAAACCTTGCATTGAGTAGTTCATGTCCATAATTCGGTATGAACCATATTTTAAGAAGTCTTTTACAAACGTTTTAACTTTGTTTTAAGACTTAAGTTTTGAGTTCAGTAAAGAGTAAAGAGTAAAGTTTGAAGTCTTTTTCTTCAAAAGTATATGGGGACTAAGTATTCCCAAAGAGTTTATAAATGTTTTCACATTTAAATAAGAACGGAAACTGAGATTTCCAAAGGGCCTTCGGGCTAGTTTTCAGAAAAGAGTAATAGCTTTCTAAATGAAGCAAGCAGGGAAACTGAGATTTCCAAGATAGCCTTTGAGCTAAGTTTTTGAGCAATTATCTCAAATCAGCAGAAAGAAGTATGTTTTTAAAACATAAGAGCTAGTATATTTTTGGGAGTAGTATTGAGCACCGATATGGGGGAGAGTTTAGACAACTCACAGCCTCCATAAACCATGTAGCCACCATGGGTAGAAAAGGGTCATACTTTTTAGATGAACCTTTTTCGAAATAGACTAGTGGATCCATTAGGCAGTTCAGGTCCTATACCTTTGGCCGGGTATAGGATGCGCTGGCAGCGTGAGGTAGATCGCTGTATCATCACTATAGCTCTTATGTGATGGTTGTCGGTTAGAGAAACTCCCACAGAAGTTATTGTATTTTTATATACATCAGTTTATTGTATTTTTATATACATTTCAGAGTTATGTTGTATCCTTGCATACACACAGATTTGACAGCATGTTTTTAAACAGTTTGTTTCTTTATATTGCACTTGTTTTAAATTGCTTTATATTGAAATGAGTTCAGTCATATTTAGTTGAGTATTCAAAGTTGAGTATCCAGAGTTGAGTATCCAGAGTCGAATATCATATCTTTGAGTCGAATATCATATCCTTGAGTTGAGTATCTAATCTCTGAGTTGAGTATCTTATCCTTGAGTACTTCTGAGTTGAGTAAGTTTGAGTAGTTTGGAGTATTCCTTGAGTTGAGTAAGATTGAAAAGAGGCAAGTATGTTTCCTTTTTATCAAGTTTCAAGCTTATGTTTATGTTTTAGAATTCCCCTTACATGCTCGTACATTCCACGTACTGAGCCATTTGGCCTGCATCTTTTCATGATGCAGACACAGGTATTCAGGATCATCAACAGGAGCTTCGTTGATACATCCGAGAGTTCGAGTTAGCTATGGTGAGCCTCATTGCTTCCGGAGGATTCCATTTACTTTCAGTTGTTAGGAGGTCGTGGGTATTGTCCAGACTTCCATCATTGTCATTTAGAGGCTTCATAGATAGACAGTAGAGTTTTAGAAGTCTTCATTTATTTTGTTAAATGTTTTAAAGACTAAAGTTGCCTTTTTATGGCGAGTTGTATATATTTTATTATACATAGTTTTCTTTGGACTTAAAGTTTGTATTTAAGTCTTATGAACTTTTATTTCAGTTTTTAAGCTTTGTATGCTTGAATCAGTTTTCCACTTGTAGTCAGCCAGGATGAGGGTTCGCTTGGGGACCAGCAATGGTCTTCGAGTGCCGGCCACGTCCAGGGTGTAGGCTCGGGTCGTGACATTTTTGAAATATATTTCAGGATCAGAAGTCTGGGTTAGGACCTGGGTTAGATTTTGAAACGGTCGTCGAGGTTGTGTCCTAGTTTGGATGGTCTGATCCTAGATCGATAATCGAGATTGGTTTTCGGATCATAAATTATTTTTCTAAAGAGTATTTTGTATTCTTAGGCAAAAAATAAATATGAAGATTTGTGATTTATTAAGATCTAATTTCTTCTTATTCACCTATATAATAAATGCATTAATGCCACATAAAGAAATGAATTAAAACAGTCAACTCCAACCACCACCACCCCACCCGGGCCTCTTCTAATATTTCCCTTTTGTATAAATATTCCTCATCCTCTCCCCAAAATAATGAAAATGAAAGTAATGAAAATGAAGAGACAAGATGGTGTATTGATATTTCAATGCATCTATTGTGGAAGAAATTTTTATTCAAGCCAATCCATAGCAGCCCATACAAGGTGTCACTTTAAAGATGGTTGGATTAAAGGAACCCCCCAAAGAAATTTTTTTGTTCCAGTTTTTGATTTTCAGCATTATTCCACTCTCATATCATTGATTCCCCAATCATTCAGCAAATACACAACAATTGCCTCTATCTCTAGCTTCTTCTAGCAGATGCCAACCACAACTCCCTAGACATCATTTGAGGCTTTCTGATGCGAACACTCTATGTAGGTTCAAGACTTCTCTTACCAAAAAGGAGGAAGAGGTTATTTTGATTCTTCTTGATTTTACGGAAACAAGTTTGTTCATTAATTTTACTTGCTTCATCTTTTTAATTCCTTCACCACTAAAAAAGATTTCATGTTTTTCTAGTTCTTTGAATGTTATTTATTTATGTTGATATATTTACTGATCGAATTCATGAGTCATGATGATACGAAGGAGGTAAAGTGATAGTGGGGAGGAGGGTGTCCAGCCTAGTTTTTTACTCTTATGTCTCTCCTTTAATTTTCTTAGCTGTCATTTGGTTTTCAAACCTGGATTATAGCAATAAGATTTTGATATAAAAATAATATTTCTTTTGTTTTAATTCGATTTTCTTACATTTCTTTTTATCCTATTTAAAAAAATATATATTTCTTTCATATTTTTTGACAATTCGTAAATTTTTACTTTGACATAAAAATAGGCCTCCTAATTAATTTTGTTCCACTAAATATATTTCTATTTCATGGCCATGTATCATTTTGTCTGATTAAGAAAGGGAAAATATTTGTTGAATGAACCTAAATCTAATTTAATGATTGATAAAGAGTATTATTTTGTCACGGGAAAAAGAATGAAGAAAGCAAAGCACTGAGGTGGAGGTAATTCCAAATAAGAATTTAGAAGCAGTATGCAATCATGTTTGGAACTACCAACTATATTTGAAAATATTGATTAAACATATGATATAATTTTTTAGTTGTACTTTTACTTGAGATCTTAGGTTTTCAATGACATGAATTGTCATAGTTGTGGTTTTCAATGTAATTCTCAAATCATCAGTACAGAAGTATCTAACTAAATATATGAATAATAATGTGGCTATCTCTTTTTAGATCATTCAGCAATACTATTAAACAAGATTAGTTTTGCATGATCTTAAGACTGTAAGTCTTGTTTGATGAATTCTCATTAGGATAATAGAATTTACTTGGCATAATCGATCTCTTGATGTTGTCCAAACTACACCTTTTTATGGGATTAAAGCGACCGATTGCAAAATATAGTAATCTAGCTAGGTTGAGGTCAAGAGTGTTGTTAGAGATCTTTTATATTTTGCGATCTAAATTCTACTTAGTATTTACTATTGAAAAATTGAGGTTTTTTGAAAGGAGAAATACTAACTACTTTAAGTATTTGAATTTTAATCAATAATAAAGATGAACTAGGGTTACAATTCTTAGATATCCGAACTCTAACAGATTATTTACTATCAACTCATGTAGGTGTGTTCATTGTTCAAAGTTGATGAATGTATAAGTCTCCTAAAGCATCTCGGCCCAATTAAGAAAATATAACCTTAAGTCCTTGTCGGCACTTGGGTGTCAAATTAATTTGTTCATTTATCAAAAACCTCAGGTTAGCTATCCCCTCTTGAGCTCAAGCTATTAGATGGAGGTTGGTATCTCCAAATCCATGTTAATGATCCTTTTTTAAAATCTTAACTTCTTTTAGTTCGAATAAATGCAAGTTCTTAATGCTTACAACCATTAAAAAAAGCAATATTTAGGAAATAACCTTAATACACAATGACCACCCCCCCCCTCCCCTTCTTAAGAAGATATTATTGTAAAATATCTATTTCATCATCCCTAATTTTTTTCTTAAGAAGTGAAATTCTAGAAGGTTCTTTTAAAAAATTGATGACCCCATTTTTTTTTTTTAAAAAAAATAGTCCAAAAAATGACAAGTGAACAAAACTTCTACGTGACAAGTTAGTGTATTCCTTTCTCTTAGGACAATATTGTATGGGGTAAAGACTATCAAATAACCAAATTTAGAGGGGTAGTTAAAATTTCTAATTATTTAGGGGGTTCTAAATAAAGCGCTATGTTTAGGGTATTTAGCCCAAAATAAAAAATAAATATGAAAATTTGTGATTTATTGAGATCTAATTTCTTCTTACTAGTATTCGTTCCCGCGCGTTGCGCGGATATTTTAAAAGTTATAATTTTAAAACCAAAATTATTTTATAAATTTTATTATTAAGTTATTATATTTTTATATTTTATTATTCACATGTTTCGATATAGTGAATATAATGTTCAACCTCCTCATATATATCCGCGTAATACATAGATAGTATCAAGGAATACGAAAAATTTAGGCATTACAAAAATAAAATTTTTATTATTATTAAAAACTGAAAATAAAATTTAAAATTTTAAAATGTTGTGTTACCAAGGAAGTGGGAGGGGGGGGGGTCGTATTTTTCATCTTTTTTGTGTGCAGATATGTATTTAATTTTATTTTTTAATTTAATTATTAGTATTATTCAAATTAAAATTATGATAACTTTCGCCCCAAAAAAAGGAATCAGACACCCTATTTTTTAGAACTGTTTTCAAATTGTTTCTCATTTAATTGTAAAAATTACTTTGAAATCTTTTTAGAAACAAAATAGTAATTGTTTTTAATAGATAATATATAGATAATAAATATGGTAATATATATAGATAGATAAGTACTTTATTTGTTCATCCGTTTTACACATTTAATTATTTTATTTTTAAAATCTGAAACAGTAACTTTTTTTTCTTTGATAAAAAAATTAATTGTAAAAATTACTTTAAAATATTTTTGAAAACAAAATAGTAATTTTTTTAAGATAATAATTATGGTAATATATATAGATAGATAAATATTTTTTTTGTTCATCCGTTTTATACATTTAAATTATTTAAAAAAAAACTGAAACAGTAACTTTTTTTTCTTTGATAAAAAAAATTGAATTATTTAATTAGTCAAAAATGGCAGTTAAAGTTTCACGTAAATTTGAATTGCAAATTTATCCTTATTTACAGTTTTCCATAATTTTTTTCTTTTAAAAATTTTAATCTTTTTTTTTTTATTTTGACATGTGTCATCTTTTCTTCTCCTAGATATATACAGTTAAGGTAACAGTATATTTTTTATTTTTTAAAAAAAACTGTAAAAACTGCTTGTTGAATTTTTCATTATTTTTGTAGTGTTTTCTATTTTAATTTTTTTTATTTTTAGATTTCAAATTAATTTTAATAATTCTTAAATTCTCTTTTTTTTGTGGCGCTTTCTCCTTTTATATATAGATAGATTTTAATAATTCTTAAATTCTCTTTTTTTATGGTGCTGACACGCATGCATATTTTCTTCTCCGATTATATATAGATAGATAGATTTAATTAGAAAAATGTGCTTGAAAGCCTATATATATATATATATATATATATATATATATATATTATTATTATTATTATTTTATTTTATTTTTTATTTTTTTTTTTTCAGTAATCTCTTCTAATCCCGAGAAAATTTACTTTTAGGAATAGGTAAAAAATTCAAATACATTATACTCTTTTAAAAATAGTGTATATGTTATTTCAAAATTTTAATTGGGACCAATTCATATTTTAAACAAATTAATATATAAATTAATGAATATTTAAGGATAAAGTTAGAATTTATTGTAATCACTTAGGAACATGTAATATTTGAAGTCTACATTATTTTGGTCAATTCTAATTCATATATTTCTTCTTCTGTCATATCAAGAGGCCTATTTCTCAACATCAAAATGCAATAGACTTATCGGAAATACAATATAGTATATTGATTAGTAAACATTATCATTCCAAAATTTTAAAACTCAATCCACTCTATTAAGAGTAATCCAAAATTTTAGAGTTCATTTACTATAATTTCCTGAAATTTATGATTTATTGCATTAAAAATCTGTGTTGAAAAGAAAGTTATTATATATGTAGAAGTTATAAATGTGAAGAACAGTTAAAAGCTAAACTTATTTCATAATTCAAAGTCATAATTTTTTTTGATATTTTCTTAAAATATTTAATTCAAATGTATGAATAGAATTTGAATCATGATCTTTAACTTTGTAGAGAAGAAATCAAAACCAAGTAATAGCATCTCTGACATGATATTTTTTCATTTAGATAAATAAAAAGCAAAAAAAAAAAAAAATTCTAACCAAATTTATATATAAAAATTGTATGCGTTCTACTAAATTTTTTCATAGCATTAGATAAATTCTAAGATGGTTTCCAATAAGAAATATGAGTTGGCATATTTGTGAGTTTAGAGCAATTTCAAGATGACTACGGATTAAAAAGTATTGAAAATTAAGTCAAATTTAATTTAATGTACCTTATAATACATTTGCAAACACTTCAAGCATGAAAAATATCAATCGATGTACATATACTTTACCAAATTGTATGTGAAATAAATGATCAAGAATTTGAAGAATGGTTAACGGTCAATTCTCTTTCCGTAGCATATACTAATTGAATCCATGATTTGTTCTTAGGTGAATTTAACCTACAAATATTCCTACTGCTTCTTTGTTGTGTAAAAGATCTGTAGGAATATATATATATAATAATTTTTCTATAATGATGAAATTTAAAACTGTATTGAGCAGTTATAATTGATTTCAAATTTTAAAAAATGTGGATTTATTGCCTACAATTTTTCCGTTGATATAATATTTTATTTTTTTATGCTATTTAAAGGGAGGCATGTACGTGCATTTGCTACAAAGGAGGAGGCAAAATAGAGCAAAATAATTGATTTCAATTTAAACTTTAAAACAATACTTATCATGTTGGTAGGTTAGTTTTTTTTATATATAAATATTGTAATATATATAGATAGATAAGTACTTTTTTTGTTCATCCGTTTTATACATTTATTTAAAAAAAAAAAAAAAACTAAAACAGTAAATTTTTTCTTTGAATAAAAAAGTTTAATTGTAAAAATTACTTTAAAATCTTTATAAAACAAAATAGTAATTTTTTTATAGATAATAAATATTGTAATATATATAGATAGATAAGTACCTTTTTTTTCCATCCATTTTATATATTTAATTTTTTTTAAAAAAAACTGAAACAGTAACTTTTTTTTCTTTGATAAATTTTTTTGAATTATTTAATTATTCAAAAATGGCAGTTAAAGTTTCACGTAAATTTGAATTGCAAATTTATCCTTATTTACAGTTTTCGTAATCTTTTTCTTTTAAAAATTTTAATCTTCTTTTCTTTTTTTATTTTCTTTTGACATGTGTCATCTTTTCTTCTCCTAGATATATACAATTAAGGTAACTGTAAATTTTTTATTTTTTATTTTAAAAAAAGCTGTAAAAACTGCCTGTTGAATTTTTCATTATTTTTTAGTTTTTTACTTTTAGATTTTAAATTAATTTTAATAATTCTTAAATTCTCTTTTTTTGTGGTGCTGACACGTAGGCATTTTTTCTTCTCCTATTATATATAGATAGATTCACATATATAATAAATGCATTAATGCCATATAAAGAACTTAATTAAAACAATCAACTATATTCTAATATATCCAAAATTGGAATCAAAGCAATTTGATCTCCAAATCCAACCCCCTCCCCCCCTATTTTTTCCCTTTTGTATAAATACTCCTCATCCGCTCCCCAAAATAATGAAAATGAAGAGACAAGATGGTGTATCGATATTTCAATGCATTTATTGTGGAAGAAAAGTTTATTCAACCAAGCCATAGCAGCCCATATAAGATGTCTCTTTAAAGATGGTTGGGTTAAAGGAACCCTCTGGAGAAAATTCTTTGTTTCATTTTTTGATTTTCGACATGATTCCACTCTCATCTCATCAATTCCCCAACACGTCGTTGATTCTGCAAATGCTCAGCAATTGCCTCCATCTGATCTAGCTTCTTCTAGAAGATGCCAACCACAACCCCCTAGGCCTCAATTGAGGCTTTGTGATGCGAACACTCTACGTAGGTTCAAGGTTTCTCTTACCAAAACGGAGGAAGAGGTTGTTTTGATTCTTCTTGATTTTCTGGAAACATGTTTTTTCATTAATTTTACTTGCTTCATCTTTTTAATTCCATCACCACCAAAAAGATTCCATGTTTTTCTAGTTCTTTATTTGTTATTTATCTATGTTAATATATTTACTGATTGAATTCATGAGTCATGATGATACAAAGGAGGTAAGTGATAATGGGGAGGAGGGTTTCCACCCTAGTTTTTTACTCTTATGTCTCTCTTTTAATTTTCTTAGCTGTCATTTGGTTTTCAAACATGGATTATAGCAATAAGATTTTGATATAAAAATAATATTTCTTCTGTTTTAATTCGATTATCTTACAATTCTTTTTATCCTATTTTCAAAAAAAAAAAAATTCTTTCATTTTTTTCTTGACTATTTTTAAATTTTTACTTCCACATAAAAATAGGACACCTAATTAATTCTGTTCTACTAAATATATTCCTATTTCATGGCCATGTATCTTTTTGTCTGATTAAGAAAGGGAAAATATTCGTTGAGTGAAACTAAATCTAATTTAATGATTGATAAGAATATTATTTTGTCACAGGAAAAAGAATCAAGAAAGCAAAGTACTGAGGTGGATGTAATTCCAAACAAGAATTTAGAAGCAGCAATTATGTTTGGAACTACCAACTATATTTGATAATTGTAATGACCCTCTTGGTCGTTCGTTTGGTCTTGGTGCGAGTTTTTGTGTTTTGGAGCTTATGAACCTTGAACGATAATTTTCGATCAAAAGTTCAAGAAGATAACATCGGAATCCAATTCTAACAATTCCATCAGCTCCGGAAGGGTCATTTTAGGCTAGTAGCATGGTCGTCATGACTCCCGAGGTTTTCAGTGTGAGTCGGTGCGATTAGGCGTTTTAACGTTAAGTTTAAGCCTAAGTTTGACTTTGGTCAACATTCTAAGTAAACGCGCTCGGATGAAAATTCTGTCAGCGTGGTTAGCTCCTGAATGTCGAGTTTGGACTAGATTGACCCTTCTTTTGTGTCTGGAGGTTTTCGATA